>NC_056667.1:125512343-125674843 GCF_018350195.1 Panthera tigris | reverse complement strand
CATGGGTTAGAAGAACAAATATTGTTAAAATGTCTATACTGCCCAAAGCCACTACATATTTAATGCAATTCCTTTCAAAATACCAACAACATGGGTTTCTGTTATGTTTCTCAGGATCCACATAAGAGTGAAACCATATGGTATCTGTCTTTCTCTGTATGGCCATGGGGGAGGGGAAGGAAAAAAAAAAAAAAAAAAAAAAAGAGGTTAGAGTGGGAGAGAGCCAAAGCATTAGAGACTGTTAAAAACTGAGAACAAACTGAGGGTTGATGGGGGGTGGGAGGGAGGGCAGGGTGGGAGGGAGGGCAGGGTGGGTGATGGGTATTGAGGAGGGCACCTTTTGGGATGAGCACTGGGTGTTGTATGGAAACCAATTTGACAGTAAATTTCATATATTAAAAAATAAAAATAAAAAAAAAAAATACCAACAACATTTTTCATAGAACTGTAACAAACTCCTAAAATTTGTATGGAACCACAAAAGACCTCACATAGCCAAAGCAAGCTTGAGAAAGAAAAACAAAAGTGGAGGTATTACAGTTTCAGACTTCAAGTTATATTACGAAGCAGTAGTAATCAAAATAATATGGTACTTGATAAAAATAGACACATAGATCAATGGAATGGAACAGAAAACCCAGAAATAAACCCACAATTATATGGTCAGTTAATCTTCTGCAAAGGAGGGATGAATATACAACAGGAAACGACAATGTCTTCAACAAATGGTGTTGGGAAAACTGAACAGCTACATGTAAAAGAATGAAACTGGACTAGTTGCTTACACCATACACAAAAATAAACTCAAAATGGACCTAAATGTGAGACCTGTAACCATAAAAATCCTTGAAGAGAGCACAAGCAGTGATTTCTCTGACATTAGTCTTAGCAGCATTTTTCTAGATGTCTCCTGAGGCAAGGGAAAGAAAAGGGAACCATAAACAAAACTCAAAGGCAATCTACTGAATGGGAGAAGATATTTGTAAATGACATATCCAATAAAGGGTTACTATCCAAAATATATAAGGAACGGATACAACTCAACACCCAAAAAACTAATCCAATTAAAAATGGGCAGAAGACATAAATAGACATTTCTGCAAAGAAGACCTACAGATGGCCAAAAGACACATGAAAAGATGCTCAACATCACTCATCATCAGGGAAATGTACCTATTAAAATGGCTGAAATAAAAAACACAAGAAACAAGTGTCGGTGAGGATGTAGAGTAAAAGGAAACCTCTTGCACTGTCGGCAGGAATACAAACTGGTACAGCCTCTCTGGAAAACAATAAGGAGGTTTCTCTTAAAAAGTTAAAAATAGAATTATCCTGTGATCCAATAATCACATTACTGGGTATTTACCCCAAAAATACAAAAACACTAACTCAAACACCCCTATGTTTCTTGCAGCATTATTTACAATAGCGAAATTATGGAAGCAGTCCAAGTGTCCATCAATACATGAATGGATAAAGAAGATGTGGTGCACATACACACACACACATACTCATACACGCACACACACAGAATATGATTCAACCATAAAAAAATGAAACCTTGCCATTTGCAATGACATGGATAGAGTTAGAGAATATAATGCTAAATGATATAAGTCATTCAGAGAAAGAAAATTACCATATGGTCTCATTCATATGTGGAATTGAAGAAACAAAACAAACAAGCAAAGGAATAAAAGGAGAGACAAACCAAGAGTTTATCGAACTCAACACCCAAAAAACAAATAATCCTATGAAGAAATGGGCAAAAGACATGAATAGACACTTCTCCAAAGAAGACATCCCGATGGCCAACTGACATATGAAAAAATGCTCAACTTCATTCATCATCAGGGAAATACAAATCAAAACCACAATGAGATACCACCTTAAACCTGTCAGAATGGCTAACATTAACAACTCAGGCAACAAAAAATGTTGGCAAAGATGCAGAGAAAGAGAATCTCTTTTGCACTGCTGATGGGAATGCAAACTGGAGGAGCCACTCTGGAAAATAGTATTGAGGTTCCTCAGAAAATTAAAAATAGAACTACCTATGACCCAGCAGTTGCACTACTAGGTATTTATCCAAGGGATACAGGTATTCTGTTTTGAAAGGACACATGCACCCCAATGTTTATAGCAGCACTGTCAACAATAGCCCAAGTATGGAAAGAGCCCAAATGTCCATCGATGGATGAATAGATAAAGAAGATGTGGTGTATATATATACAATGGATTATTACTCTGCAATCAAAAAGAATGAAATCTTGCCATTTGCAATGACGTGAATGGAACTAGAAGGTATTATCCTAAGTGAAATTAGAGAAAGACAAAATCAGATGACCTCACTCATATGAGGAATTTAAGACAAAACAGTTGAACATAAGGGCTGGGAGGCAAAAATAATATAAAAGCAGGGAGAGGGACAAAACATAAGAGACTCTTAAATATGGAGAACAAACAGAGGGTTACTGGAGGAGTTGTAGGAGGGGGGATGGGCTAAATGGGTAAGGGGTGGTAAGGAGTCTACTCAAAATCATTGTTGCACTATATGCTAACTTGGATGTAAATTAAAAAAATAAATTTAGGGGTGCCTGGGTGGCTCAGTCGGTTAAGCATCAGACTTCGGCTCAGGTCATGATCTCACAGTTCATGAGTTTGAGCCCTGCATCGGGCTTTGTGGTGACAGCTTAGAGCCTGGAGCCTACTTCAGATTCTATGTCTCCCTCTCTCTCTGCTCCTCACCCACTCATGCTCTGTCTCTCTCTCCTTCAAAAAGAAATAAAAACATTAAATAAATAAATAGATAAATAATTTTTATAAAATAAATAGAAGAAGAAAAAAAGACAAACCAAGAAACAGACTCTTAACTATAGTGAACAAAACTGATGGTTAGTAGAGGGGAGGTGGGTGGAGGGATGGGAGACATTTGGAATAGGGATTAAAGAGTACACTTATGATGAAAAAAATTAAATGAAATGATAAAAAAGAAACATGGCTAGAAATAAGAAAACACTTAACAGTAGTTCACTCAAACCTTCTTTGGAAGTGAAACTATTATTTTTTTTGGCATGGGGCTCAATGAAATGTCCAAAATACTGATATCATAATATGGAACTACCTTTCTTCTCCTGAAGGCTGTCTTCTACTGGATTTGAAAATATTTACTACAGATTTGAAAATATCTTTTCAGGCTGATAAAGTGGTTTCTAAATTAAGAGCCATGGGCCAATGGAAGGGATAGCAGAAGACACATTTCTAGCCTTTCTTTTGTGGTGGTCTGTGGGGCGGGACAGGGTGGGTTGGGGGTGAATAAGCAATGCATATTCCCTTTTACTTTCATACTTTCCTCTTATAATTTCAAAGAGTAAAGGTTAAATCAACTATCACAGATAAATTAATAAATACTATGAAGTGAACAAGACAAATGTATAAAAACAAAAGAAGCAGAGAGGATATCAACTGGTGAATGGGCAAATAAAATGTGATATATCCATACAATGGAATGTTATATGGCAATAAAATGAAATTAAATACCAACATGTGGTGCAACATGGATTGAAAACTTTATGCTAATAAAGATGCCAGTCATAAAAGATTGCATTGTATTATTCATTTTATGTGAAATGTCCAAAATAGTCCAATTCATAGAGACAGAAAGTAGATTAGTGTTTGTCTAGAGCTAGGGGGTGAGGCAGAGACCATGGTGGGGATATCATGGCTAAGAGATGAAGGGTTTCTTTGTAGGATAATGAAAATATTCTAAAACTGACTATGGTGATGGATGCACATCTCTGTGGATAGAACTAAAAGCCATTAAACTACACACTTCAAATGGGTGAAGTTAATGGTATGTGAATTATATCCCAATAAAGGTATTGTGGGTTTTTTGTGTTTTTGTTTATTTGTTTGTTGAAAGAACCCAGCTTCTTCTGTCTTTCTGCTTTGTCTACGCTAGGTTGCTGCTTGTTCTTAATGGCTTCCTTAGGCCCCAAGATGGCTGCTGCACTTCCTTATACCATGTATAGACCATAATGTCCAAAGCAAGAAAAAGCCTTCCTAAGGGTCCCTTTGTCAGTGAGGATTTTTTTGGAAGGCCCCTGCAGACTTCTCCCATTTCTTATTAGAGTCACTTGCAGGGAGAATGGAAGTGCTAGGCTTGCGTAGACCAATCACAATTCACCCTGTGTTGATTTAAAAGAGCTCGAAGAACTTTCCTTAAAGCACATGGCCACCCTATATCTAAATAAAACTGCATTTGCTCTGGGGCCTAAGGACTTAAGAATTTAAGGAGGAGCTTCTTTTATGCTCACACTCCTTTAGCTGGAATTTGTAGCAGCTAAATAAAAAAATCATTCTGATACTTATTAAAATGGTAAGGAAGACTTCATTCAAGATCATTGCAAAGGAGTCAACCCTCTTACAGTTGTGGAGAGAGACTGCTCAACTCTGAATTCAACAAGAACCAGTGGGGATTTAGCCACCCTGCAACATGAAGGGGGTCAGTGGATGCAAAATTACTAAGAAGAGACATTAAGGCTAGGGAGATTCTTGCTCAAGAAGGCCAAGGGCTTAAACATCATAAGTGGGGGATGAGGAACTTAATCAGATATCAAGGGTTGATCAGGTAGCAAGGGTAGGGGCTTTCTTGATAAACTGACTCAGCAGGATTCTTGCTGAGCCTTGGCTGTGTAGACCTGGCCAGGACAGGCTGAAGCCTAGTCAAGAAGAGGGATGAGGGAAGCGAAACTAATATTTGGTCATGGACAGAGTCTCTTGTCATAATGCAGATTTGATGGTTTTTTTTATTCTTTGTTTCTCCCTTTTATCATTTGATTAAAAGCTGACAATTTAAAATCAAGTAAATTTCATCAGGTCTTTAATGTGCTTGAGGCTTTTCTTTACTTTTACTTCAAAAATTATGATGTACACCTACCTATTCACTAAAACCAATTTAAGAAACAAATATTAGCATATATTATATTCTCTTCATTTCTGAATTTCTTTAAATGAGATGTATGGTCTTCATTATTTAAACTAGAGCTTGGACTAACAGACAGTTTCAGCAAAGTAAGATTGTGAATACATAAATTTTTTGCAACTTCTGCAAAACCTGAACTTGCATAACCAAAATACTGATTGGGACCTGCCATTCCACATAATTCACACTTAAGATAGTTTGAAAGCAACTTCCTGCCCAGATAATGTAAAATATGACAATGCAGTGACAGTTTTAATTAGAATAAAATCAGAACAGTTAACATGCTTGTATGGTACATTTTAAAATGCAGTGATTTGCAGTCCCCTTGTAAGAACCTAATGGAAATCCTAAAGGTTGTTACATAGATATTTTGGTTCTCTTTCTCTAGGAAGCAAGGTCACAATGATTTTTAAGTTACTAGGCTAGTCCCAATAGACTGTTTAGCCCATTATATAATTGAACTTGCAATATTAATATTAACCATAAACCTTTCTAAACCAGTGATTAGAAGGAGTGGGAAACAGGACGCTTGGGCTTTGGCATCAGCAGTTTCTGATTGTAATGAGTAAGGGGTGATATCAGTGGAGGGGACTCTGGCAGAAATAGCTTGCTCAGGCAGGGAATGCATCTGAAACTGGGGATACAGTGGTTGTATAATTTCTAAGTCTGCAATGGATGGTAAATGAATGTACCTAAAAAATACTCCAACTTGACGTGTGTTTTTTTGAAAGACTTATCACAGTAAATACAGCTCTTTAGCCAAACAAGCGGTTTATTAAAGTGGTTCAGTTACCATGGCAACATATCTGGAATTTATAGCTCTTTAGTTTGAGAGTACTTCATTTCACTCTCTGAGGCACTGAAATCCAAGGCTAAAGTTCTTAATGGCCTCCATTAAGTCTCATTGTATGATGAATTTCTATTGTTTGGAAAATGTATACATACAAAATGTAGCGTGCAAAATCAGTCCTATGAGTTTATAGTTGTGTGCATTAATTTTAAATAGGTACTTTTCAATTTGGAAATGTCCCTGTTAAAAAATTTTTTTATTATTGCCAAAGCTACATACAATCCTAGTTTAATGAAGAAAAACAGCTATTTCAAAAAATATGTCTTCTGAACTTATTCCCCAGAGGCAACCACTTTCTGTTCTTTTAGCTGTTTTTTTGGTTTTCTTTTAATATTTACTTCAAATCCCTCAGCAACATGTTTATATTGCTTCTTGGTTTGTATTACTGCTTGCTTTGTGTCTTTAGCTGTCATCAATTATTTGAGTTTCTGTGTATTTGAAAATAGCTTTATTCTACTTTTATCCCTGATTTTTAATTTGGGTGTGTATAATTCTTAATCAGAAATCATTTTCTCAGGGTGTCTGGGTGGTTCAGTCAGTTAAGCATCTAACTTTTTGTTTTTTAATGTTTTATTCATTCTTGAGAAAGAGAGACAGAGTGTGAGCAGGGGAGGGGCAGAGAGGGAAACACAGAATCTGAAGCAGGCTCCAGGCTCTGTCAGCACAGAACCCAACACAGGGCTCAAACCCACAAACTGTGAGATCATGACCTGATCCGAAGTCGGACGCTTAACTGACTGAGCCGCTTGGTTTTGGTTCAGATCATAACCTCATGGTCATGAGATCAAGCCCCACATCTTGAGAGAAACTTTGGATTCTCTCTTTCCCTCTTCCTATGCCCCTCTCCCACTCATGCCCTCTAGAAAGAAAGAAAGAAAGAAAGAAAGAAAGAAAGAAAGAAAGAAAGAAAGAAAGAAAGAAAGAAAGAAAGAAAGAAAGAAGAAAGAAGGAAGGAAAGAAAGAAAGAAAGAAAGAAAGAAAGAAAGAAAGAAAGAAAGAAAGAAAGAGAAAGGAAGGAAGGAAGGAAGGAAGGAAGGAAGGAAGGAAGAAAGGAAGGAAGAAATGAAAGATAGGAAGGAAGAAAGGAATCATTTTCTCAGAATTACTACAGATATTGAGAAATCCAATGCACTTCAAGTCTTTTGTTTTAATTATTTTCCTCCCTTCCCTGGATGCTTAAAGAATTATTTCTTTGTTCCCAGTGTTCTAAAGTTTCATGATGATGGACCACACTCTAGGTCCATTTTCGTCCATGGATCCTCAGAGGACCTATTCCATTTTCCATTTTGAAAACTCCTGCCCTTAAGTTTTATAAAACTTTTTTTTTCTCTGATTATTTTCTTTCCTCTGTTTTCTCTGTTGTATCTAGAAATTTTATTCATGTATTGCCGTCTTGGTTTGGTTCTCTAATTTTCTTACACTTTTATATTTATTATAATTTTTCATCTACTTCCTGGAAGATTTTCTTGGCTTCATAACCAGTGAATTTTTAATTCCTACTGTTAGATTTTTAATTTCCAAAAGTATTTCCGCCCCTTTCCCTCTTAGCCACTCCATTTTTAGAGCATCCTGTTGTCTTACAAATGTAATCTCTTCTAGTTACACTGACTGGAAACTGTACATGGATATGACTTATAGACTATGGCCTTCAATAACGGATGATCTGACTGGATGTCTTGTTGAGGAACCCTCAATATTAGACTCTTTAGTCTTTTCTTTTTGGCTTGTCACATTCCCTAGAATATAATCAATTTATATGATTCTCCTCTCCTGTGTAGAAGGCATGAGCCTCTTTGTCTTTTTGGAGACATGGGAGGATAAGAAGGCTGAGAGAGAAGGGCAGATCTCCACATTTATTATGTAACTTTTATTTAATCCCTATGATTTTTGTAGAATAGCCTACCATCATTGTAGGATTCCTTTATCCATATACCTTCTGTTTTATGCTCTCTAGAAAATAAATCTCTTGCTTTCTGCCAGAGTAGGTTGGAGAAGTACTCTATTGTGTGGAATAGGAATAGGAGAATATCTAGATCAGTGTTGGTACATGATCAACTCCTCAAATATTATTTTGACCAATCCTCCTGTTGTAGCCACACCCCCAACCTCACTTCCCTTAGCACCATTTCCTAAGCCTTTTTTACATTACCTCTATTCTAAACCTCTTGCTTGTCAACTTTCCATACTTCCACCTTAGGAGCTGTCAGGTTGGCTAATTAGTTACTAAGCATCTGTCTACTTTCTAGTTTCCAAAGTTTTGTCACTATTAATTCCTCTTGAGTTCTCTGTATGCTTTGCTGTCTTTTAAATACAACATTGAGGGGTGCCTGGGTGGCTTAGTTGATTGAGCGTCAGACTCTTGATTTCACCTCAGGTTATGATATTGTACTTCGTGAGATCGAGCCCCATGTCCAGGCTCTGCACTGATAGCTCAGGGCCTGTTTGGGATTCTCTCACTCCTTCTCTCTCTGCCCCTCTCCTGCTCACACTCTGTCTCTCTCTAAGTAAATGAACAGTAAATATATAATACATACATACATACATACATACATACAGCATTTAGAGGGAGTCTAGGTTAAATGTGTTCAGCCTGCTCTCTTTTCCCAAAATTTCTAACTAGTTTTTTTTAAGTTTATTTATATTGAGAGAGAGAGAGAGAGAGAGAGAGAGAGAGAGAGAGAGAGAGAGAGAGAGAGAGAAAACATGCTTGAGCAGGGGAGGGGCAAAGAGAGAGAGAGAATCCCAAGCAGACTCCACCTTGTCAGCACAGAGCCAGACGAAAGGCTTGATTGAACTCACAAATTGTGAGATCATGCCCTGGGCCAAAGTCAAGAGTTGTTCACCCAACTGACTGAGCGATCTAACTAGCTTTTAATAGTTAAGAGACTACATTTGTGTTTTAGATTAAATTGATGCTTTAAATTTGATTCCTATTTAATTCATCTCACATTGATTACTCATTCTTAATAGATAACTTGTCCTCAAGTTAACTAAGAAAAGCCTTTTTAGGGGCACCTGGGTGGCTCAGTCTGTTACTCATCTCTTGATCTTGGCTCAGGTCATGATCTCACTGTTCATATGTTTGAGCCCCAACATCGGGCTCCTTGCTGATAATATGGAGCCTACTTGGGATTTTCTCTCATCTGCTCTCTGCACACTTCCCCTTCCCTCCTGCTGGCATGCTTTCACTCACGGTCTTCTCTCTCTTAAAATAAATAAATAAACTTTTAAAAAGAGAGAGAGAGAAAAGTCTTTTTAATCTGAGCTATCTTGATTTTCTCCTTTCTCCTTCACAGTTTCTCCATATGTCCTTCTGTGCTCTTGACCTCCCTCCTGTTCCCTTTATCCTATCACTTCAGCCTCTTCTACAACCTTCTGCTTCTTGGAGACAAGCTTAGATCCCCTCATTGTCCATTTCCATTAGCCTATCTACACTTTAAATGCCCTATTTCTAAACCTACCTAAGCTTCTTAGTTAAAAAAACAAATGAATCAACTTTCCTTAACCCTTACGCTCTAGTCCCAGCTTTCTTAATTTGTAGTCTTCTCTTAAAAAAAAAAAAAAAAGTGCTGTTCATTCATTTCCTCCTTAACCCTATTCCACGTAGTCTTTTATATGAGCTTTTTTGAAAATGAGCTTCTAAACAAAACCACCAACCCCTTTTTGGCCATAGCCTAATTGACTACCTCTTTTCCATTGGAACTTTTTCTTCTCATTCTTGACTTGTTCTTGTTTTACTTCTCAAGGTGTTTTTATTTGTTTGTTTGTTTTTATTCCCTCCCTTGTGTCTCTTTTTCCCTTTTCCCCTTAAATGTGGGCCTCTATTTCCTTAGTCTACCTCGAGAGCAAAGCACTTAGTTCATAGAAACTTACTGACTTCTGAAAAGTTTTTCATGCTTTATGAAAAGAAAGTGACGTAAGTGACATTTTTCAAATAAAGATTTGTATGACATTAATGGAGGTTTAACTTTTAATATCTAGGCAGGTGCTGTAAAGGACTATATTAAGATGATGCTTCAGAACGATTCACTTAAATTTCTGGTGTTTGCTCATCATTTAAGCATGCTCCAAGCTTGCACAGAAGCAGTCATAGAAAACAAGGTATGTTATTTTTCTATGAAATACTTTTAAGATGCAGATTTTTAATATAATAAACATCAATTGTAGTCTTGTAATTGAGGTTTTTTTGGCCTTCTTTAAATGATGGTATATTATTATTAGATTTTCTTCTTGCAAATTACACTAATATTATATATTACTATTATGTTGATGATACACTATTAAATTTTTTCTTTTCTTCCAGGCTTATAATTTTCCACTAATCTAATTATCTGGGTTGACTAAAATATGCTGACTTGATAGCCTATATTGTGAATTTCAGCATTGTTACTGGATACACCATTTGAGACTGATGTAGACAGTTAAAAATTAAAATTCTTATTTACCCTCAAGGCAACCTTAGAACATGGGTGATGTTGAGGGGAAACAGAGAATGAATTCAGCCAATTTTAGTGCCCAACTGCAGTCATACCTTTTAAACTTTAAACAGAGTATGTTGCCTGGAAGATTTAGTACAGGGGAATGTGAAACATATGGCCCAGGTACAGTATCAGGTAAGCTCTCCAAACCTGCTGGCCTTAACTGCATTTTCTTAGGTTCACCTAATTCCCCAACAGTCTTATCAGAGACAGCATCTGCCATTTTTTCTTTCAGAGTTTAAATCTGTCATCTCTCTTTATGTGCTGAGGGCTTTTGGAGATGCTCAGAAACTGCAAAGAAATTTTCTGACAAACTGTGTGAGCTTAATATACATGGAGTGGCAGAACCACTTGCCTGTGTAGGTAGATTTTTTACATGGAGGAATTAAGCCATGTTTTTAAAAACTTTGTATACATATTATGAGCATTTGGCAGTCTGTTTATTAACATTACCAAAGAAGTAATTCTCATTTTTCCTTCACAGACAGATTTATGATAACATAATAAAGTGCTATCTGTGAAAAGGTGTTCTCACATTGATTATCGTAGTATTGATTTAAATATTGATTCCTTTTTAAAAAAAATTTTTTTAATAATTATTTTTGAGAGAGAGAGGGAGGGAGGGAGGGAGGGAGGGAGGGAGGGAGGGAGGGAGGGAGACGCAGAATCTGAAGCAGCCTCCAAGCTCTGAGCTGTCAGCACTGAGCCCCACATGGGGGTCAAACTCCCAAATCTCAAGATCATGACCTGAGCCAAAGTCAGACGCTTAACCAACTGAGCCACTCAGGCGCCCCTCATATAGTATTTTTTTAAATGTTTATTTATTTTTGAGAGAGAGTGCAAGTGGGGAAGGGGCAGAGAGAGAGAGGATCTGAAGTGGGCTCACCCTGACATCAGAGAGCCTGATATGGGGCTCAAACTCAGTAACCATGAGATCATGGCCTGAGCTTAAGTCAGACACTTAACTGACTGAGCCACCCAGGTGCCCCTAATTATTGTACAGTATTTTTAAAACACCTTTTGAGAAAGTTAATCTCAGAAATATTTGAAAAATAAAAATAAATAAATAAATAAAAGAAAAGGGGCGCCTGGGTGGCTCAGTCGGTTGGGCGTCCGACTTTAGCTCAGGTCACGATTGCGCAGTCCGTGAGTTCGAGCCCCGCGTCGGGCTCTGGGCTGATGACTCAGAGCCTGGAGCCTGCTTCCGATTCTATATCTCCCTCTCTCTCTGCCCCTCTCCCGTTCATGCTCTGTCTCTCTCTGTCTCAAAAATAAATAAACGTTAAAAAAAATTTTTTTTTAATATTTTTAAATGATTGGGGAATAAAATCAAATTCATAATATTTTCTTATTCTGATTCCATTAAACTTAAATCCTTAAAATTACTGGGATCTATTCTAAGTATGGCAGTCTGTCTCTTCTCCCCACTTCTGCTTTACTGATGTGTTTAGAATCCCATTTAACATCACTAACATTTAAAAATGATAGGTAGTCATGGGTTGGAGGCGAATTTCTCCCAAACTCTGTCTAACCTGACTGTGTGTATTTTCTTTAGAAAGACTGTCAGAAGATCTTATAATCTCTCTCATTGGATTTTAAATCGATCACTGATGAATTTATATGTTTGTGAAGACACACAAAGTTAATATGATACATTCTATTTAATGATTAACTTAAATATTTCCTTGTGAAAGTGAATATTTATATGTCTTGACTATTGAAGGCTGTGTTTTCCATAAAAGTGCTTATAAAATGAGACTACTATTTGAAATTCAGGACTTCTACTGAATTTTAGAAAATTGAGTAATGAGTCATTTTTAACTACTCTCACACACACTGATTGTGCTCCCCTTTACCCAGCCCAAATCATCCCTAAAAGACAGCACTGTTCAATTTAGCACTTAATGTTTCCCTACTTTTAAAAAATGTGTGTGAGTGTCTTGGTTCCCCAACTCAATGGAGATGACCTTATCACATATTTCTTTTAAATTTAGAAATGTGAAAAAAAAAATGAATTCAAATTGTACTCTAAAAAAGCTATTTTCCCAATTAATATTGAAATACTTCAGAAATAAATGCACTATTCTTCATGAATCCTTAATAATGGGGGTAAATCCTCTTTCTCCCTTCTCCCCTGTCTGGCTTTATTTTTATTTTAGAATTAGTGAACCTGTAACTTTGAAGTTAGCCTGATCTGTCATTTAAAGTTAGCATGTGAATTTTCATAGAATTTTACTGAAGACATTAGTTCAGTGATGATTTATGGAGCCCTGTTTTATACACGGCATTCACTTGGCATTGATGGTATGAAGATGAATTAGACACAGATCCTACCCTCAAGTAGATTAAAAGATTTAAAAATATGGAATTGTTATAAGAAGCATTAAGAAATTTGGTTAAGATTCTTCTTATATAACATTTACTAACCTTTCATCTTAACCCATTTCTGTTTTGTTATGTGAGCATAAAAATCAGGTATAAACTATATAAAATGAGATAGGTGCATCGGGGTTTGTGCTAATGTTGCCATCTCCCTTGTTGATACTAGACACGCTACATTAGGATAGATGGAAGTGTTCCGTCTTCAGAAAGAATACATCTAGTTAATCAGTTTCAAAAAGATCCTGATACTCGTGTGGCTATCCTAAGCATTCAGGCTGCTGGCCAGGTAAGAAATTTCAGGTGTTAATTTGATAATGAAATGTCATTAAGATAATAAAAAGGTCACTAACCATAATTATAGCTTTATATCAAGATAAAAGTGTAATAAATATTCTACTTTGGAGAATATTTGAGAGAGACCTCAACACTTTTGACTCAAAGCTTCCTAAATTTTCAAGGAAAGAATTGCCTAGATGAGTATAGCTAATTTGATTGTAATACTTTTCCATGACCTTTTTTTTTTCTTACTTTTAATTTGCATAGAATTTCCTTTCATTTCCTATAGCACACATCTTAGTTGGTTTTACCAGAGCTTCTGAGGCAAGGTGGCCTGAGGGAAAAGAACTCTTCTGTCTGAGAACTTTTTATGGAGTGTCCCTGGTTTGACCCTTAAGATTGGGTTTGGCTAGAAGTAAATGAGAACCCAAATTAAGAATGACTCAAATACACAAAGTTTATTCTCTTACGTAGACAGTCCAAGGTTTGCATGGTGGTTCCACAAAGTCCTTAGGTCTTAAGCTTCTCCTGTCTTTCTGCTCTACCACTCCTAGCAGGTTATCTCTTACTTAAGAGAGCTGCTGGAGTTCTTCCACATACCTGTCATCCAGGCAGCTGACTGGAGAAAGGCACGCTGCAGCCCATTCACCTGCAGTTAGCCCCATGGTTACAACTAACTTCAAGGAAAGCAGGAGAAAGTAGCCTTTGTTTTGTCTAGTCACACTAAAAATCAGGTGTTCTGTTACAAAGAAATAAAAACCAAATGGCTCTTGTGGAAGACAACACCATGCCATGTAAGGGAGATCCTTCTGGACTTTTTTTCTACTAACATCCCACAATATTTTGATGTAAATGTCTAAGCCAGGAAACGTAACATAGGGAAAAGGAGTTGAGCATATTGAGGTGCGTCCAACCTGGTAAAGAGCATATCTGTCATCTTCTCTAGACTGTGGAATCTAAACCAGGGCCAGAGACCTGCTTTTAGCAAGCTAATTGACATCTGTAAAATTGTACAGAGAAACTCCATGACGATGAAGAAGTTCCAGAACTCACTAGGAGTTCTAACCAAAAGGAGAAGTGTCTCAGCATTTCCCCCATGTTGGATGAAACTTGTGGTCATCTGAGTTTTATGTCTGTTAAAATATTCTAGCCAGAGAGAGTATCCTCACAAAGATCCTTAAAAATGGAGTGCTGATAGCATGGTAGAAGAAAGGTTGGAGGAAGCCACACAGAAGGATCTGCTTGATAAAAAGACTTTTTGAAATTAAGATTGTATAGGGCACCAGTATTTTATTCAAGGCTTTATTCCTGAAGACCTGCTGTAATTCAAAATTTGTATACCTGAATCCTTGTATGTCCATAGGCATAAAGGAAAGTAGAAAGGGCTGTGTTCTTAGGGCATGTGAATCTTCCATTATAGTTTAGTAGTATCTCAGAGGGACGTGGGTCTTGCCAGCATATTTCCCCTTTATTCTTGTATGGTCATATGATGCTTAAAAGTGTCCATCCCTCTTTAAATACTCCTTCTTATTCTTCAGCATCATCTCTAACATTTTGTGGTGTTTCCTTTCCTAAATAGCAGCACAGCTTAGCTTGATGGCTATTTGGTTTGCCATGTTTTTATCACTTCTAACTTCTGTTCCAAAGTGATACATCTTTAGTGAGAACTCCTGCCCCCATCTAATGAATGCTAGTTTGACATTGTTATGTGATATAAAAATATTTGAAGGTAACAAAAAATAGCAGCACAGCAGTTGCCAAAGTCATTCTCCAATGGAAGTTCCAGTGCATGTAAACAACAGTGTGGATTAGATGATTCTGTCAATGGATGGTAGGTATTTCTGTCAACCTCATAACATCCTTTACTACTGTGTGGCAACAACTTAAGCACCGTTCACATTTCACTCAGCCTTTCAACTTTAAGATCATGTATTTTTGGACACATTCTTTGAGGAGATTTGTATTATTTCTCATATATTGATTATAAAACAAGACTTAATACTTATTCATGTCACACTGTTTCAGACTGAGGTAACATGCAATTGCACAAAAAATTCAGTTGTGTTACATACTGAGATACAAACCAGTAAACGAGGGTTTTGAGATGTGGGAGAAATTTCATAGGAAGAGAACATTGTGACTGGAGACATGATTTTCTTGCTTTATAGAACAACACTGAACTAAATGAATAGAGGAAGTCATTGCTGTCTGCCTAGTTGCTATGGATACCATGTGTTAGAAATTATATTCTCGTTTATAATTCATTTTATTAGATTTTCCAGTGGTAATGTGAATCCAGTCCTCATCAGAGGATAAAATGATTTTGTTTATATATATATCCATCAAACTGACTTTTGAAATTACTGAAATACCTTTTAAGTGTGTTTTTTGTAGTTTACCTGGCCATTTGCAATAAGCAGTCTTCATTTGCCTTTCGTGAATTAAATTTTCTTAATTTGGCTTAAAATGAAAGACTGATTTATTTTTAAGTCCTTCAGCTTTCTCTTGTTCATTTAACATGTTCAGAAAGACTTTATTATATACGGCTCTATGTTACATTCTCAGTTTATTTGCATCTCAATTTCTTTATTTTGCTTAGGGTTTGACATTTACTGCTGCAACTCATGTTGTATTTGCTGAGTTGTATTGGGACCCTGGTCACATAAAACAAGCAGAAGACCGTGCTCACCGAATTGGACAGTGCAGTTCTGTGAATATTCACTACCTTGTTGCAAATGGGACCCTAGACACCCTTATGTGGGGAATGTTGAATCGAAAGGTAAAGCTTGAATTCAGGGTTATCACTGTACTCATTATTATGCAGAGCCTACGTAAGTTAAGAGGCTGAGTTGTAGTGTTCAGGCAAAGGATATCCAGGTACACTAAGGTAGTGATAAGGACCAAGTTTAGAAAGGCTTCAATTGGTGGTACCTTACCTCTCCTCTGTGATAAGGAAGAGACATGAAGTTTTCCTACTGCCTTCCAAGGCCTTCATCTACCATTTTGGAGGCCAGAGGAGGAAGAGCTAGCAAGGAAACATAACGTTTTCAAACCTCAAGTCCTTTTTGTAAGCTAAGAATAAACCGTTACTCAAGGATTGAGTTCCCAGCTAATTTTGGACAGAAGACAGCCTGTACCTGGACTCCAGGAAGGGTAGGTGGGATGGTGCTTGCTCTTTCCACTCACCTGTGTTTTTCCTCCCCAGCCTGCAGGGGTATTTACAGAAAGGATTTGACTAGTTATTAGAGGATGGTTTTCAAGCACTGACTAGATATTCAAAATGGCCAATCATATGTAGGTTCAATTTCAAAGTTTATAAATATCATAATAAATTTTTTTATAAGAAAAACTTCTGTAGTTGGACATTTTCCTCATTAAGCATAGGAATCATTGACTGTTGTAATTTTGAAATATTATGTTACTAAAATCCAATGATAGGTTGAAACGATAAGAGTTTATTCTTATGGATTACTCGTGGTTTAAATGCAGAATCACATTACCGCTTAGCAAGGATCTGCTATGAGAGAACTTTTGTAAAATTCACATGCCTTTTCCTCTTACAGACACAAGTTACAGGGAGCACACTGAATGGTCGGAAGGAACAGCTTCAGGCTGAGGAAGGTGATAAGGAAAAATGGGATTTCCTACAGTTTGCTGAAGCTTGGACTCCAAATGAAAGTTGTGAAGAGCTCAGGAATGAAATTTTGTTCACTCATGTAAGAGCATATAACAAATTCTTTTCTCTATTTTTTTTATTTTTTAATATACTGAGACTATAACTTTGTCATATATTTCTTAAGTAGCCACAATTCATTGTTCATGCTGTTGAAAGGAGCTTCCCCATAAAAGCTGGAAAACCTCTTAGAACCACAAGACGACATTGCAAGGAAGCTGCACCAGTGGCTCGTATCTTCCAGCAGTTACATACCAGTGCTGTTTAGCCTCTTAGAAATGCATGCTCAGTAGAATCCAGCGTTCAGAAGAAAATACCGGTGGCTGTATTTATGATCCTGAGGATATGGAAAGATGTATTAATTTTGCCACAGAGTGTAACACAAACAGGTCACAGACTCAGTAGAGATATTTGCATTACAGCGTCCAAAGTATCTAACAATTTATACAACTTAATTAGTAAAGCACAAATGAGCCAACAGAAAAACAGGTGAAGAATGTGAGCATTACGAGGGCCCTTGAGTAGCCAGTAAACATGGAAAGAAACTCTGCCTCACCAAGATAAGGCAAATTGTACAGGCGCGTTTTCCCTTTACAGTTAATAAGTAATCTGTGGTGTGGCTCTTTGAGATTATGTGACTGTCCTGTTCCCACAACCTTTCATCTGGTAGTCTTAGCATTCACTATGATCTTTGTCTGAATCAGTTTTGTTTTTTTTTTAATTTTTTTCAACGTTTTTTATTTATTTTTTTTGGGACAGAGAGAGACAGAGCATGAACGGGGGAGGGGCAGAGAGAGAGGGAGACACAGAATCGGAAACAGGCTCCAGGCTCCGAGCCATCAGCCCAGAGCCTGACGCAGGGCTCGAACTCACGGACCGCGAGATCGTGACCTGGCTGAAGTCCGACGCTTAACCGACTGCGCCACCCAGGCGCCCCTGTCTGAATCAGTTTTTAAATAGTGGTTTTCTTTTTTTTTCTTTTTTTTATTATTTTTTTAATGTTTATTTTTTGAGTGGGGGGAGGGGCAGAGAGAGAGAGAGAGAGAGAGAGAGAGAGGGAGACACAGAATCTGAAGCAGGCTCCAGGCTCCGAGCTGTCAGCACAGAGCCCAATGCGGGGCTCAAACTCACAAGCTGTGAGATCATGACCCGAGCCGAAGTCAGACGCTTGACTGAGCCACCCAGGTGCCCCTAAATAGTGGTTTTTCTAATTCTGTCTTTGCTTCTGTATTTATTAGCTGGCATTTTTCTGTAAAGACAAACTTTATTTTTCCTCATTTAAAAAATATCACTGTGAGCTTGGGAATTCTGTTACTATTAATGTGTTATAATCCTTTACTTTTTTTCTTTAATTTTTTTTTTTAAACGTTTATTTATTTTTGAGACAGAGAGAGACAGAGCATGAACGAGGGAGGGTCAGAGAGAGAGAGGGAGGCACAGAATCGGAAACAGGCTCCAGGCTCCGAGCTGTCAGCACAGAGCCCGACATGGGGATCGAACTCACGAACCGTGAGATCATGACCTGAGCCGAAGTCGGACGCTCAACCAACTGAGCCACCCATGCGCCCCTTCATTTTTTAAACAAGTCCCTACATTTCTTTGATTGCTTCCTTGCTTTTTGACAAACAGTTTAAGATTGACCTTTTATTATTTTTGCCCCAGACCTGGAACTGGACATTTCTTTAAGGAGCCTTGATTCCCTTTGCTGGGAAGTGATATTTAGAAATCAGGGTGTTGTTTTTTGTTTTGTTTTGTTTTGTTTTTATTGCTCTGGGATGTCATTATTTCTAGGCTCTTTTCAGTGTATCCAGCGATTTACATGCACATACATACATTTTGTCAGAGATAGGTTAATATGTATGTATGTATGTATGTATATGTGCATATTTAGTTCATAAGTTCACTCTGAGACTCCAGTTCAAATCCAGCACCACCGGGTTCTTTTTCTCCTCCCATCTGTGCAGACATAAGCATTTATGTTTTTCCCTTATCCAGCAGGAAGAACTCTGTTTCTTGATATCATCAGTGTATGTGCTCTGTGGCTCTGTCCTTCCATACATGCAACACACTTTTAAAATAACTACTACACTAATACCATACTTTGCACCTATTAGATTGGCAACAATGGAAATACTTAACATACCAAAAATGTCAGGAACATTTTATATACCAAATGCTTCATATACTGCTGAGTAGGAGTACAAATTGTTGTAACCCCTTGGGAGAGCATTTAGGTAATATCTGGTAAAGTTGGAAATGCCCTTAAACCAAACCATTCCATTTCTAGGAATGTCTTCTCACCCGTGGGTAGAAGGATACATGTAGAAGAATGTTTATTGAATCAGTTTTTGGATTGTTAAAGATTAGAAATAACCAAAATGCCCTGATGGGTATTTAGAAATTAACATGAATGAATTACATTTATGTCTTAACGTGACCAGATTTTGAAAACATGTTATTTTTAAACTGCCTAGCCCATACACACAAATAATATTGTGTATTTATGAATACATATGTATACATAATGAAATATACAAACAGACATTGGAATAACCCATATTAAACTTGTAATATTGATTTTATCTGGAAGGAGGAGAATGAGTCTGGGAAAGAGTAAAAAACGTAATAGCAACTTCAACAGAAATATTTAATTTTAAAGAAGAATAGGAATTTGGAGACCTGGGTGGCTCAGTCAGTTCAGCGTCCACCTCTTGGTTTCAGCTCAGGTCATGATCTCATGGTTCCTGGGTTCAAGCCTTGCTTGGGATTCTCTCTCTCTCCCTCTCTCTCTCTGCCCTTCCTCTGCTCACGTGCACTTTCTCTCTCTCTCTTAAAATAAAAAAACTTAAAAAAAAAAGAATAGGAATTAAACAGTACAGTATTACTATTTGTAAATTTTGAATGGCGAGTACGTTTCTGTATAATAATAAATACTATCAGAGAACATTAGAGAAGCTTATAATCATTCGAACTGTCTGCTTCTTCCTAGCCCCTTTGGTGCCATGTGGTGTGAAATTTGGGAGCTTAACATTTTTTATTTGAGTACAGTTGACACACAATGTTACATTAGTTTCAGGTGTGCAAAATAGTGTTTTGAAAGAATGAATTTTAATTTTTGAAAGATATTATAGGAATAAAATTAAAGTCTGTAAAGTTAAGTCCCATAGGAAGAAACAATGTTTTTTATGTGGAATCTTATTAAATTTTGTATGCATTTTATTTATAGGGCTGGTACATTTTTTTTTTTTTTTTTAGGATACTAGAATGCCATTCTATCAAATATAGCTTAAAAAAATCAAAGGATCACTTCTAAGACATTTTTCTTTTGTTTAAAAAACTACTTTCCTTTTGGTAGTGTTTATATATTTGGGTTTATAAAAAATCAATAAATACTTAAAATCCTAGGTATTTTAAAAATATGTAAGTAAAATTATGATTTGTAGCTGTTTGTTCTCTAAGATTTCCTAACTATTGAATTATGTTTAAGTGTTCATTTTTAAGATAAGAATTAAGAATTTAAAATGCATTTTCCCATGTATATACATGTTTATTGTTTTTAACTGTATTTGAAGAAAAATATATATCTGTGTATTAAGTTTTTAAAAAATCACCCAGTCACCTTTACCAAATCTTACTCCCCTGAGCCAGGTGTTTTTCTTTTACAGTTTAGTGTTACCTCACACAGATTTTTCAGTGTATGTCATTTTTTTTAATAGCATATATTTATTTTTTTATTTTTTACTGAGGTAAAAATGGTATATAACATTTTAGTTTCAGGTGTACAGCATCATAATTCAATTTTTGTAAACTCTTAGCCTCCTTCATCCATTTCAGTCATGCCCCAACTCCCTTCTCCGCCTGATAACCACCAATGTGTTCTCTGTATTTACGAGTTTGGCTTAGTTTGGTTGGTTTGGTCTTTTTAGACTCCATACATAAGTGAAATCATATGGTATATGTCTTTCTCTGTCTGAATTATTTCACCTAGCATAATACCCTCAAGGTCCATTCATGTTGAAAACGGGAAGAGTTCCTTTCTTATAGCTGAGTAGTACACACACACACACACACACACACACACCACATTTTCTTTTTACATTCGTTCATTAGGTTGCTTCCATATCTTGGCTATTGTAAATAATGCTGCAATGAATTAAGAGGTGCATATATCTTCTCAAATGACTGTTTTTGTTTCTTTGGATAAATGCCCAGAGATGGAATATTTGGATCATGTGGTAGTTCTATTTTTAATTTTTTGAGGACCCTCCATACTGTCTATCATAGTGGCTCCACCAATTTACATTCCCACACATTGTTCCCTTTTTTTCCACATCCTTACCAACACTTACTGTTTCTTATGCTTTTGATTATAGCCTTTCTTTTCCTTTTTATTATATGAAATTTATTGTCAAATTGGTTTCCATACAACACACAGTGCTCATCCCAAAAGATGCCCTCTTCAATGCCCATCACCTACCCTCCTCTCCCTCCCACCCCCCATCAACCCTCAGTTTGTTCTCAGTTTTTAAGAGTCTCTTAGATTTGGCTCTCTCTCCCACTCTAACCTCTTTTTTTTCTTTTATCTCCTTCCCCTCCCACATGGGTTTCTGTTAAGTTTCTCAGGATCCACGTAAGAGTGAAAACATATGGTATCTGTCTTTCTCTGTATGGCTTATTTCACTTAGCATCACACTCTCCACTTCCATCCACGTTGCTACAAAGGGCCATATTTCATTCTTTCTCATTGCCATGTAGTACTCCATTGTGTATATAAACCACAGTTTCTTTATCCATTCATCAGTTGATGGACATTGAGGCTCTTTCCACAATTTGGCTATTGTTGAGAGTGCTACTATAAACATTGGGATACAAGTGCCCCTATGCATCAGTACTTCTGTATCCCTTGGGTAAATTCCTAGCAGTGCTACTGCTAGGTCATAGGGTAGGTCTATTTTTAATTTTTTGAGGAACCTCCACACTGTTTTCCAGAGCAGCTGCAGCAGTTTGCATTCCCACCAACAGTGCAAGAGGGTTCCCGTTTCTCCACATCCTCTCCAGCATCTATAGTCTCCCAATTTGTTCATTTTGGCCACTCTGGCGTTAGGTGGTATATGAGTGTGGTTTTGATTTGTATTTCTCTGATGAGCGACGTTGAGCATCTTTTCATGTGCCTGTTGGCCATCTGGATGTCTTCTTTAGAGAAGGGTCTATTCATGTTTTCTGTCCATTTCTTCACTGGATTATTTGTTTTTCGGGTGTGGAGTTTGGTGAGCTCCTTACAGATTTTGGATACTAGCCCTTTGTCCAATATGTCATTTGCAAATATCTTTTCCCATTCCGTTGGTTGCCGTTTAGTTTTGTTGATTGTTTCCTTTGCAGTGCAGAAGCTTTTTATCTTCATGAGGTCCCAATAGTTCATTTTTGCTTTTAATTCCCTTGTCTTTGGGGATGTGTCAAGTAAGAAATTGCTACGGCTGAGGTCAGAGAGGTCTTTTCCTGCTTTCTCCTCTAGGGTTTTGATGGTTTCCTGTCTCACATTCAGGTCCTTTATCCATTTTGAGTGTATTTTTGTGAATGGTGTGAGAAAGTGGTCTAGTTTCAATCTTCTGCATGTTGCTGTCCAGTTCTGCCAGCACCATTTGTTAAAGAGACTGTCTTTTTTCCATTGGATATTCTTTCCTGCTTTGTCAAAGATTCGTTGGCCATACTTTTGTGGGTCTAGTTCTGGGGTTTCTATTCTATTCCATTGGTCTCTGTGTCTGTTTTTGTGCCAATACCATGCTGTCTTGATGATGACAGCTTTGTAGTAGAGGCTAAAGTCTGGGATTGTGATGCCTCCTGCTTTGGTCTTCTTCTTCAAAATTACTTTGGCTGTTCGGGGCCTTTTGTGGTTCCATATGAATTTTAGGATTGCTTGTTCTAGCTTCGAGAAGAATGCTGGTGCAATTTTGATTGGGATTGCATTGAATGTGTAGATTGATTTGGGTAGTATTGACATTTTAACAATATTTATTCTCCCAACCCATGAGCATGGAATGTTTTTCCATTTCTTTGTATCTTCTTCAATTTCCTTCATAAGCTTCCTATAGTTTACAGCATACAGATCTTTTACATCTTTGGTTAGATTTATTCTTGGGTATTTTATGCTTCTTGGTGCAATTGTGAATGGGATCAGTTTCTTTATTTGTCTTCCTGTTGCTTCATCATTAGTGTATAAGAATGCAACTGATTTCTGTACATTGATTTTGTATCCTGCGACTTTGCTGAATTAATGTATCAGTTGTAGCAGACTTTTGGTGGAGTCTATCGGATTTTCCATGTATAATGTCATCTGCAAAAAGTGAAAACTTCATCTTTGCCAATTTTGATGCCTTTGATTTCCTTTTGTTGTCTGATTGCCGATGCTAGCACTTCCAACACTATGTTAAACAACAGCAGTAAGAGTGGACATCCCTGTCGTGTTCCTGATCTCAGGGGGAAAGCTCTCAGTTTTTCCCCATTGAGGATGATATTCGCTGTGGGCTTTTCATAAATGGCTTTTATGATGTTTAAGTATGTTCCTTCTACCCCGACTTTCTCGAGGGTTTTTATTAAGAAATGGGGCTGAATTTTGTCAAAGGCCTTTTCTGCCTCGATTGACAGGATCATATGGTTCTTATCTTTTCTTTTATTAATGTGATGTATCACGTTGATTGATTTGTGAATGTTGAACCAGCCCTGCATCCCAGGAATGAATCCCACTTGATCATGGTGAATCATTCTTTTTATATGCTGTTGAATTCTATTTGGTAGTATCTTATTGAGAATTTTTGCATCCATATTCATCAGGGATATTGGTGTGTAGTTCTCTTTTTTACTGGGTCTCTGTCTGGTTTAGGAATCAAAGTAATGCTGGCTTCATAGAAGGAGTCTGGAAGTTTTCCTTCCCTTTCTATTTTTTGGAACAGCTTGAGAAGGATACGTATTGTCTCTGCTTTAAATGTCTGGTAGAATTCCCCAGGGAAGCCACCTGGTCCTGGATTCTTATTTGTTTAAGATTTTTGATAACTGATTCAATTTCTTCCCTGGTTATGGGTCTGTTCAAGCTTTCTATTTCCTCCTGTTTGAGTTTTGGAAGTGTGTGGGTGTTTAGGAATTTGTCCATTTCTTCCAGGTTGTCCAGTTTGTTGGCATATAATTTTCATAGTATTCCCTGATAATTGCTTGTATTTCTGAGGGATTGGTTGTAATAATTCCATTTTCATTCATGATTTTATCTATTTGGGTCCTCTCCCTTTGCTTTTTGAGAAGCCTGGCTAGAGGTTTATCAATTTTGTTTATCTTTTCAAAAAACCAACTCTGGGTTTCATGGATATGCTCTACAGTTTTTTTAGATTCTATATTGTTTATTTCTGCTCTGATCTTTATTATTTCTCTTCTTCTGCTGGGTTTGGGGTGTCTTTGCTGCTCTGCTTCTATTTCCTTTAGGTGTGCTGTTAGATTCTGTATTTGGGACTTTTCTTGTTTTTTGAGATAGGCCTGGATTGCAATGTATTTTCCTCTCAGGACTGCCTTCGCTGCATCCCAAAGCATTTGGAGTATTGTATTTTCATTTTCGTTTGTTTCCATATATTTTTTAATGTCTTCTCTAATTGCCTGCTTGACCCATTCATTCTTTAGTAGGGTGTTCTTTAACCTCCATGCTTTTGGAGGTTTTCCAGACTTTTTCCTGTGGTTGATTTCAAGCTTCATAGCATTGTGGTCCGAAAGTATGCATGGTATGATCTCAATTCTTGTATAGTTATGAAGGACTGTTTTGTGACCAAGTATGTGATCTATCTTGGAGAATGTTCCATGTGCACTGGAGAAGAAAGTATATTCTGTTGCTTTGGGATGCAGAGTTCTAAATATATCTGTCAAGTCCATCTGATCCAATGTATCATTCAGGGCCCTTGTTTCTTTACTGACCGTGTGTCTAGATGATCTATCCATTGTTGTAAGTGGGGTATTAACATCCCCTACAATTACCACATCCTTATCAATAAGGTTGCTTAGGTTTATGAGTAATTGTTTTATATATTTGGCGCATAGACATTTATAATTGTTAGTTCTTCTTGATGGATAGACCCTGTAATTATTATATAATGCCCTTCTTCATCTCTTGTTACAGCCTTTAATTTAAAGTCTAGTTTGTCTGATATAAGTATGGCTACTCCAGCTTTCTTTTGGCTTCCAGTAGCATGATAAATAGTTCTCCATCCCCTCACTTTCAATCTGAAGGTGTCCTCAGGTCTAAAATGAGTCTCTTGTAGACAGCAAATAGATGGGTCTTGATTTATTATCCATTCTGATACCCTATGTCTTTTGGTTGGCACATGTCGTCCATTTACATTCAGTGTTATAGAACGATATGGGTTTAGAGTCATTGTGATGTCTGTAGCAGTGTCTCTGATACTTTGTCTCACAGGATCCCCCTTAGGATCTCTTGTAGGGCTGGTTTAGTGGTGACGAATTCCTTCAGTTTTTGTTTGGGAAGACCTTTATCTCTCCTTCTATTCTAAATGACAGACTTGCTGGATAAAGGATTCTCGGCTGCATATTTTTTCTGTTTATCACATTGAAGATTTCCTGCCATTCCTTTCTGGCCTGCCAAATTTCAGTAGAGAGATCAGTCACGAGTCTTATAGGTCTCCCTTTATATGTTAGAGCACGTTTATCCCTAGCTGCTTTCAGAATTTTCTCTTTATCCTTGTATTTTGCCAGTTTCACTATGATATGTCATGCAGAAGATCGATTCAAGTTACGTCTGAAGGGAGTTCTCTGTGCCTCTTGGATTTCAATGCCTTTTTCCTTCCCCAGATCAGGGAAGTTCTCAGCTATTATTTCTTCAAGTACCCCTTCAGCACCCTTCCCTCTCTCTTCCTCCTCTGGAATACCAATTATGCGTAGATTATTTCTCTTTAGTGCATCACTTAGTTCTCTAATTTTCCCCTCATACTCCTGGGTTTTTTTATCTTTCTCTCAGCTTCTTTTTCCATAATTTTATCTTCTAGTTCACCTATTCTCTCCTCTGCCTCTTCAATCCGAGCTGTGGTCATCTCCATTTTATTTTGCAGCTCATTAATAGCATTTTTTAGCTCGTCCTGGCTGTTCCTTAGTCCCTTGATCTCTGTAGCAATAGATTCTCTGCTGTCCTTTATATGTTTTCAAGCCCAGCGATTAATTTTATGACTATCATTCTAAATTCACTTTCTGTTATATTGTTTAAATCGTTTTTGATCGGTTCGTTAGCTGTCGTTATTTCCTGGAGGTTATTTTGAGGGGAATTCTTCCGTTTCGTTTCGTCATTTTGGATAGTCCGTGCAGTGGTGCGGAACTGCAGGGCACTTCCCCTGTGCTGTCTTGAATAACTTGCGTTGGTGGGCGGGGCCGCAGTGAGACCTGATGTCTGCCCCCAGCCCACCTCTGCGGCCACAGTCAGACTGGTGTGTGCCTTCTCTTCCCCTCTCCTAGGGGCGGGATTCACTGTGGGGTGGTGTGGCCCATCTGGGCTACTTGCACATTGCCATGCTTGTGGTGCTGGGGATCTGGCATATTAGCTGGGGTGGATAGGCAAGGTGCACAAGGGCGGGAGGGGCAGGCTCAGCTCGCTTTTCCTTCAGAGGTCTGCTTCGGGAGGGGCCCTGCAGCACCAGGAGGGAGTCAGACCCGCTGGAAGGATGGATCCGCAGAAGCACAGCGTTGGGTTTTTGCATGGTGCAAGCAAGTTCCCTGACAGAAACTGGTTCCCTTTGGCATTTTGGCTGGGGGATGGGCGAGGGAGATGGCGATGGTGAGCGCCTTTGTTCCCTGCCAACCTGCACTCGTCGTCAGGGACTCAACAACTCTCCCTCCTGTTGTCCTCCAGCCCTCCGGCTCTCTGAGCAGAGCTGTTAACTTATAACCTTCCAGATGTTAAGTCCTGCTCCCTGTCCGAACACACTCCGCCCGGCCCCTCCGCTTTTGCAAGCCAGACTCGGGGGCTCTGCTTTGCTGGTGGGCTACCCCTCCACCCCGGCTCCCTCCTGCCAGTCCGTGTAGCACACACTGCCTCTCTGCCCTTCCTACCCTCTTCCGTGGACCTCTCGTCTACGCTTGGCTCCGGAGAATTTGTTCTGCTAGTCTTCTGGTGATTTTCTGGGTTATTTAGGCAGGTGTGGGTGGAATCTAAGTGATCCGCAGGACGCAGTGAGCTCAGCGTCTTCCTATACCACCATCTTCCCAGAATGATTATAGCCTTTCTAACTAGTGTGAGGTGATACCTCATTGTGATTTTGATTTGTATTTCTCTGATAATTAGTGGTATTGAACATCTTGTTATGTGCCTCTTGGCTGTCTGTATGTCTTCTTTGGAAAAATGCTTCTAAATTTTCTGCCCATTTTTTAATTGTATTGTTTGTTTTTCTGCTATTAATGTTTGAGTTCTTTGTATATTTTGGATATTAACCCCTTCTCAGGTATATGGTTTACAAATATAGTCTCTTATTCTGTAGGTTGACTTTTCATTTTGTTGACAATTTGCTTCACTGTGCATAAGCTTTTCAGTTTGACGTAGCCTCACTTACTTATTTTTGCTTTTGTTACCTTTGCTTTGGAGTCAGATCTAAAAATTCAACTCCAAGACTAGTGTCAAAGAGCTTACTCCTTATATTTTCTTTAGTTTTATAGTTTCAGTTCTTACATCCAAGTCTTAATTTTGAGTTAATTTTAATGTATGGCTTAAGATAGTAGTCCACTTGCATTCTTTTACATTTGGTTGTGCAGTTTTCCTAACACCATTTATTGGGGATACTGTACTCTCCCCATAGTACCTTCTTAGCTTCATTGTCAAATCAGTTGGTCATAGATTTGTGGATTTATTTCTGTGCTCTGTTCTATTCTATTGATCTATGTGTCTTCTTTTATGCCAATACCATACTGTCTTGATTACAGTAGTTTCACAGTATAGTTTGAAATCAAGGTGCCTGATACCTCCAACTTAGTTCTTAGTTCTTAGTTCTTCTGTCTCAAGATTGCTTTAGCTATTTAAAGTCTTTTGTGATTCTATACAAATTTTAGGATTATTTGTTCTAGTTCTGTGAAAAATCCCATTGGGATCTGATACAGATGCATTAGACCTCTAAATTGTTTTTCATAGTATGGACTTTTTAACAATATTAATCTTTCAACCCATGAGCACAGAATATCTTTTAATTTATTTGTGTCTTCTTAGTTTCTTTCTTATAGTTTTCAGTGTGTAGGTCTTTCCTCTCCATGGATAAATTTATTCTTTAGTATTTTATTCTATTTTATTGTAATTGTAATGGGATTTTTTTCTTATTTTTTCTTTCTGATAGTTCATTAGTAATGGAAAGAATTGCAATAAGTTTATGTACATTAGTTTTGTATTCTTCTACTTTACTGAATTCATTTATTAGTTTTAACCCTTTTTGATGGAGTCTAGGGTTTTTTGTGTATAGTATGTCATCTACAAATAGTGAGAGTTTTATTTCTTCCTTTGTCGTTTAGATGACTTCTTTGTCTTGTCTGATGGCTGCAGCTAGGCATTATAATACTATGTTAAATAAAAGTGAAAGTCAGCATTCTTGTCTTGTTCCTATTCTGAAGAAGAACTTTCAGCTCTTCCCCATTGAGTATGATGTTAGCTGTGGGTTTGTCATACATGGCCTTGATTATGTTGAGGAACTTTCCCTCCTTATCTTCTTTGTTGAGAGATTTTATCATAAATGAATACTGGATAGCGTCAAATGCTTTTTTCTACATATTTTGAGATTATCTTTATCATTCCTTTTTCTTAATGTAGTGTAACACATTGATTGATTTGTACATGTTGAATCATTCCTGCTTCCCTGGAATAAATCCCACTTGATCATCGTGTATGATCCTTCTAATGTATTGTTGAATTCTGTTTGCTAATATTTTAATGAGGATTTTGCATCTGTTTCTCAGGGATATTGGTGTGTAATTTTCTTTTTCTGTGGTGTACTTGTCTGATTTTAGTATCAAGGTGATGCAGGCCTCATAAAATCAGTTTGGGAGCATTTCTTTCTCTTCTGTTTTTTTAAAGATTTTGTGAAGTGTGTTATTAAATCTTCTTGAATGTTTGGTATAATTAACTAGTGAAGCCATCTCTTGTAGACTTTTGTGTGTTGGAAATTTTGTGATTTCTGATTCAATCTCCTCATTATTAGTAATTGATGTTTTCAGATTTTCTATTTCTTCATAATTCAGTCTTGCAAAATTGTATATTTCTAGGAATTTATCCACTTTTTTTAGGTTGTACAATATGTTGGCCTGTAATTGTTCATACGAGTCTCTTATGATCATTTGTCTTTCTCTGGTAATAATTGTAACTTCTCCTCTTTCATTTCTGATTTTATTTGAATCCTCTCTCTTTTTTTCTTGAGTCTAGCTAGAAGTTTGTCAGTTTTGTATACCTTTTTAAGAAAGCCGCTCTTTGTTTCACTGATCTTTTCTATTGTTTTTTTTAAAATCTGTATTTCATTTATTATTTCATTCTGATCTGTTATTTCCTTCCTTCTGATATTATTTTCTTCCTTCTTTTGGGCTTTGATTGTTTTTCTTTTTCTAGTTCCTTTAAGTGCTTCTTTAGATTGTTTGAGATTTTTCTTGTTTCCTGAGGTAGGCCTCTATTGCTATACTCTTCCCTCTTAGCACCTCCTATGCTTCATTCAATAGATTTTGTTGTATATATAGATGTATTGACATATAGATATATCGTATTTCTGTTTTAATTTGTCTTATGTGTTTGCTTTTTTTTTTCTTTTTACTCTTTGATTTCTTCATTGGCCTTTGGTTGTTTAGTAGCATGTGTTTAATCTCCACCCATTTGTGATTTTTTCAAGTTTTCTTTTTGTAATTGATGGCTAGTTTCATACCATTTTGGTTGGAAAAGATATTTGGTATAATTTCAGTCTTCTTAAATTTATTGAGACTTGTTTTGTGTCCTAACATGTGATCTTTCTCAGAGAATGTTCCATGTCTATTTGAGAAGAATGTGTTTTGCTGCTTTTGGATGAAATGTTCTGTATACATCTTTAAAGACCAGCTGATCTAGTGTGTCACTGAAGACCAATGTTCCCTTATTGATTTCCTGTCTGGATGATCTATCCATTGGTATAAGTGTGGTTTAATGTCTCCTACTATTATTGTATTGCTGTCAGTTTCTTCCTTTTGGTTTGTTAATATCAGCTTTATATATATTGGTCCTCCTCTGTTGGATGCATAAATACCCAGAAATGTTAATATCTTCTTGTAGAATTGACTAATTTATCATTGTGTAATGCCTTCTTTTCCTTTTATTATAGTTTTTGTTTTTAAAGCCTATTTTACAGGGCACCTGGGTGGCTCAATTGATCGAGCACCTGACTCTTGATTTCAGCTCAGGTCATAATTTCACAGTTTGTGAGATTGAGCCCCATGTCAGGCTCTATGCTGACAGCACGGAGCCTGCTTGGGATTCTCTCTCTCTGCCACTCCCCCACTTGCGTGCTCTCTCTGTATCTGTCTTTCTGTCTCAAAATGAATAAGTAAACTTTTAAAAACTAAGTCTGTTTTGTCTGATATGAGGGTAGCTAAACCAGCATTCTTTTAGTTTCCGTGTTTGTGGAATATATTTTTCTATTCTTTTGCTTCCAGTCGTGCGTGTCCCTAGATCTTTAATGAGTCTCCTGTAGACAACATATAGATGGGTCTTGGTTTTTCATCCATTCAGCCACTCTATATCTTGTGTGTGTGTGTGTGTGTGTGTGTGTGTGTGTGTGTGTGTGTGTGTGTGTATGTATGAGTCTTTTGGAGAATTTAGTCCATTTATTTATAGTAATTATTAACATGTATGTACTTCTTTCCATTCTGTTAATTCTTTTCTGACTTGTATCATAGTTCCTCTCTTCCTTTGTTCTCTTACTTTTTCCTGGTGGTTTAATAACTTTCTTTAATTTATGTTTAGGTTCCTTTCTCATTATCTTTGGTGTATCTACTATAGGTTTTTGCTTTGTGGTTAGCATGTAGTTTATATACAACAGTTGTATATGTTATATACAACATATATATATATATATGTATATATAATTTAAGTTGATAGCAATTTAAACTTGAATGCATTCTAAAAATTCTGCATTCTTGGTGTCCTCTCCACATCACCCTCACCCAGTGTTTTATGTTTTTGATGTCACGTTTACATCTTTTTCTTTTGTGTATCCTCTAATTATCATAGTTACAGTTGATTTTACTATTGTTGTCTTTTAACCTTCATACTAGCTTTATAAGGGGTTAATTCACCAGCTTTACTATATATTTGCCTTACTGTTGAGATTTCTAGTTCTTTTTTTTTTTTTTGTTACTAATTCATGCCTTTTCTTTTCAGCTTAAAGAAGTCCCATTAACATTTCTTGTAACTCATTTAGTGGTGATGAACCCCTTTAGCTATTCTGAAAAACTCTTTCTTTCTCCTTCATATCTAAATAATAGCCTTGTTGGGTAGAGTATTTTTGGTCGGAAGTTTTTTCCTTTCTGCACTTTGAATATGTTGTGCCACTCCCTTCTGGACTGCAAAGCTTCAGCTGAAAAATCAGCTGATAGTCTGATGGGGGTTCCCTTGTATGTAACAAGTGATCTCTTGCTGCTTTTTAAGATTCTCTCTTCATCTTTAACTTTTGACATTTTAATTATAATGTGTCTTGGAGTGTGTCTCTTTGGGTTCACCTTACTTAGAACTCTCTGTACCTTGATGTCTGTCCCCTCTCTTACATTAGGGAAGTTTCCAGCTATTATTTCTTCAAAAAAGTTTTCTCCCCCTTTCTTTCTTCTTGACTCCTGTAATAAAAACATTATTCCCCTGGTGTTGTACCATGAATCCCTTAGGCTATCTTCACTTTTTTAAAATACTTTTTTATTTTTGCTCCTTTCTTTGGTTGAGCTCCACTTCCTTGGTTTAGGTTGCTGTTCTGTTCTTCTGCATCATCTAGTCAGCTATTGAACCCCTTCTTGTATTTTCAGTTCAGTTACTGTATTCTTCTTTCTGTGACTTCTGTTTGGTCCTTTCTTGTATTTTCTCTCTCTTTGTTAAAAATCTCATTTTGCTCATCCATTCTTCTCCTGAGTTTGGTGAGCATCTTTATGACCATCAGTTTGAACTCTTTATCTGATAAATCACTACTATTTGTTTCATTAAGATTTTTTTCTGGAGCTTTATCTTGTTCTTTGATTTAGCACATATTCCTCCATTTCCTCATTTTGATTTTATTTCTTTGTTTCTGTGTATATTAGGTATAACAGCCTCCTCTCCCAGTCTTGAAGGAGTGGCCTTGTATAGACTGACGAACCTTATTGTTCAGTCTTACACTAAATTTTGCTTTTCTCTTGCACCTTTGTGATTGTCTAAGCAGCCTGAGTTATTCTTGATGGGTCCCACTTGAGGATGTTGAGGGTTTGCCAAGTCCTGTCAGTGTGTGAAAGGGAGAGAACTCAGTCAGCACCTAATTTCAAGCTGAGTGGAAGCCAGGCCCTCAGGCAGCTGCTTCTAAAGTATACAAATATATATGGTCTTTTGGGACTGCACTAATAACCCCTGCTGGCCTCCTAGCCAGGTGATTTGGAGGTGTGCCCTGGTGCCATTTACCCCCTAGGGCTCCAGGCAAGTGGATAAGCTCCTTGCTAGGAGATGCCAGCAAGTTGTAGTGAGGCCAAGGGAGAGTAAAGCTAGTGTCCCCTACCCTACATTCCCTGAGAGTTCCTTGGTTGCCTCTGGTTGTATAGTAAACCTGTAGTCTGTCCCACAGGACACATAACAAGGCCTTTTTTGTAGGAAGACTAGGATTTGTTTCAATATGCTTTTTGTGCTGTGCCCTGGTGTTTATCACCTGCCAGGAACTCTTTCTGATGTTTTAGTCTCATGGGGCCCAGCAACACAGGCCACCCTGGTCACCAAAGCCAGCTGTTCGGGGAATGTCTTCTATGTTGACTGCACATGCCAGCCAGCTTTAGCAGAGCTGCAGGAATCTTGTTGGCTATAGCAGGGCCACAGGCAGGTATATAGGCTGGACTATACCACTGGGTACAGTAGCGTTGTAGGAGCTTTTGGGACCAGGGGAAGCCCACTGGCTTCAGAAACCTGCATGGGAGCCTGCGTCCAGGGCAGGTCTGCCAGCTTCAGCATGACCGTGAGAGAACATTGGAGGAGGGAGAGCCTATTGGTGCTACCAAGGCTGGGGGAATACAAAAGTGGTGACTGCCAGCATGACAAGGTAGAGTAAAGAACTCAAAAAAAATTAGGAGGCACCAATACCTCCTTCCCCAGAGAAAGTCCTGCCAGTGGATGCTTATCTCCAGCAGATGCTGAAAGAATAACTAATGAATCTCCTTTACATACGGCTTAGGCACTTTTCAAATTTCTGCTTTTGCCCTCCATCCCAAGATGAGTGAATCTGTGCAGGAGCCTTTTAAGAACAGACTTTTAATTACCTGTAGCCTCTTGGGTCTCCTAGACATAAGCCCATTGGTTTTTAGAGCCAGACTTTTGGGGGATTTATCTTTCCAGTGTAAATAGCAAGGACTGGAGTGTCTCATGTGGGTCACCAGCGCCTTGCTTCTTTAGGAGAAGCACTGAACTGCTAAGATCCCTCCCCATGCCAAGGACAGATTTTTGGCAAAACCATGTCTCTGCTTCTCCCATCTCACTGTGGCCTTTATATCGACTATTGTGGATAAACTCTTCAGCTAGTTTTCCAGTCTTCTTAAGAGGGTATTAATCTATATGTAGCTGTATATTTTTGTATACATGGGAAGAGATAAGTTAAGGATCTTTCTTTTCCACCATCTTGAACCATCCTGGCCTGACTACGTGTTGTTATACACACATGGTTTTCTATAAGTTGGAGTTCTGTAATGTGGAGACCATTTGTTTTGATGTGTTTTTGCTTTGTTTGTATTTGGTGGTTTGGGGCCAGGATGTGAAATGTGCACTTTAGGTGCACATGCTACTCACCTAAGTTTATACCCTCCAGTTTCATGCATTTTAAGAAATACTCAATTTGTTGACAAGTCCTAAGCAAATTTAATCTACTGATAAACATATTTTTCTTCTGAATGTTGCCAAACTTTGAGCATTTCCTATGGAAATCTTTCTATTTATACTAATTTCTTTCTGATCCTTTTTTAAAGTCTTTTTTTAAAATTTCCTACATTTAACATTTTTCAGATATTTCCAGTTTTGTCAATTAATCTTTGCCAAATTAACCAGATTTGCCCATTGTCATCAAAAACTTGTTTAACTAAAAAGTTTATAACGGTTCTAATTGGATGGTTTTTAACAGCTTGTGAACATTTCTGTAGTGTCAGCATTTTAAGAGATGTTCATTTTCTATCTGTCCCCGTGCCCTGTGGCTGCAGCTGGAACTTTGAGCTAAGGCCAAGAAGAGGGACCTTCCCTTGCAGGAAGAACAGATTGTATATGTTATCACATGTCTCAGTGCAGCCCATCAGCTGTAGTGAACAGGGAACTGAGAGGCTCAGAGAGGAGGAGACCAAGGAGCAGAGAGTGAGCGCAAAGGGCAAAGAGAGGATAAAATGAGGGCATGGCATTGGCATTATCTTTATCTCCTTCCTCTTTTAATCAGAATTTTCTTCTGTCACATAATTCAGCTAATTATTGGGATAAAAAAATATATGGTACCAGGGTGGGTACTTTACCAGTATATATGGATATAAGAGTACTGGTTGTTAAAATAGTCAATTTCTTTGGGTAATGTTTGGTAAATAGCCTCTTCTTCAGTCTCCTCATTGTACTCCCTCACCCCACCAATAGGGCCTTCTGGACATTCCTGTGATCTGGCATAGCATGGGATTCTAGGACTTTGCTTCAGCACAATACTGGTTAATGCTGCTGCTGTAGCTGTTACTAAGTATGTGCATAATACCCTGCATGGAATTAATCCACACAAGTGAATGAGTCACAGTTCTTTACCCCTCCTAAATATATTTACATTTTTTAAAGGAAAACATTAATCCAAATGTAACTCAAATGGAAGTCCAACTCAATGAAAACATCCTACCACCATGAGGAAAGATAGTTCTGCACAGCCCAGTTGACTGTCCCTTAAGTAACAAGTGTTGTCCAGGAGTCCGTCACCAAGGTCACTGCCTCAGATGCAATCCTATTTCTCAGCCTTCTTCCTTTTTTTCTGCCTCTGAAAGTATATGACATCTAACTGCTGTTTTGGTTTTGAGGTGTTTTGATTTTCCTACAATGGCTTACACTGAGTGATGAAGTTGGTCACTTACTGATGGAAAGAGAGAATGGTATGGAGTTAATTATTCTATAATGTCATTTCCTAGTGATTAAAGGCTGTTTCTGAATAAAATACACTCAGTGGAGTATTTCAATAGGAAGCCTCCCCCTCTCTCTGATTTTCATTTATGCTCTATCATCTGAGGGGTATCCCTTTCTTTAGCATTAGCTGTAGGAATTGGGCCCTTCCCTTAATGCCTACAGAGCCCTTTCTCTCTTTTGGCTCTTAATAGATAAACAGTAATATCATTACCCAGCCATTTGAGTCCCTAGATCACTAGATGACTGAGGTCCCCTTCATCCATATTATATATACTGTAAAGTATCCAAAGAGAAACTTAGGATAAAAAAAATATATGGCACCAGGGCTGGTACTTTACCAGTATATATGGATATATGAGTACTGGTTGTTAAAATATTCAATAAGTGATTCATTCGTGAGCAAAAGAAAGGATTCTAATTTAGTATGGGTAACAAGTGCAACTTCTGCCTAGGGCAGGTCTTTTTTCTGCTTGGTTTCTCTTCTTCAAGCCTCAGTAAGCCAGAGTTGCTTCCATTTTCTAATTTCACACAGTAGATCTCTTTCCATTTTGGAACAGATCTCCATTTTGGAACAGATCTCCACATCCCAAATTCAGTCTCTGATTTTGAGGTCTGTGTTTAACCTTACCAGTTGTTTTCATTTTATGAGTTCATAGTTCAACAGCTCACAGTTTAACTTTCTCCTCATTAGACTCTTCCTGGTTGCCTACCTTTCTTACCCCTCTTTAGTACTTAAATCTTTCACCTGGCTCACACCACTGCCTTTTTTCTATCAAAACCATCCTCAAGCCCCCTGGTCTGCTGTCCTCAAGTCCTTCTCAAACACCCTTAACCCAAAGCAGATTTCTATTTCAAACACCTGCACTTGCATTAAAAATATGTAGGATGGTTGCTGGTCTGCAAAAAAAAAAAAAAAAAGAAGAAGAAGAAGAAGAAGTGTGTAGTTGGGAAGAAAAGCTCTTTAGCACAACTATGAAATTTAAAAATATGCCCTGAAAATTCAAAAACAAACCTTGCATTTTTTATTAAATGCTAACATTGTATGAAATTGTTTTTTGTTGTGGGCTAAGCAGTGCAATAAGGAATTGTCTCATACAAATGAAAAATAACCTTGTTTCCCACATATTGTCTGTTGAGAAAAGGGTAACAGCAAAATAACATTGACCGTAGGAGCCGTCACATTCGTGAAGTCTAAGTTTTTCTTATCCAAAATGTCTTGTTTCTGAATATGCAAATGTACTGGTTTCTTGAATTTAACACATCTTAAATTAGACTATTCATTTATATATATTTTAGAGCTCAAACCACTCTGTAAACCACTCAAACCACTCTGTAAACTCTATAAACATTATATAATTAGTCTGTGTAATAGCCTAATAATAATAACAAGAGGGCGACCTCGTTGTTATGGACAGAGACATATAAATATCTTCATCATGGCCTACATCACATAGTGCTATTATTAGGCATCAGCCTTTGTCTTTATTACTTCAATCTACTCAGTGATAACAATTCACTCAGTAGTAATAATTAACATGTATTGAGTCGCTATTCCATGCAGCCCCTGTGCAAAGCCCTTAAACACATAATTTTATTTAACCTTCATAGCTATATCACAAGGCAGATACTACTACCATGCCCCACTAAAGCTCAGAAAGGTTAAATAATCTGCCTAAGTGTATACAGCCAATGAGTGACAGAGCAGGGATTTGAACCCAGACCTTTCTTTTCCACAGTCTACCTTCATGACCTTGCCAGACTATACCAGATGCATTAGAGTTAGCACACTGTGGACACTCAGTTATTTATGGAGTGAATAGAGCATTGAAACACTTCAATTTGGTTTAGTCAGTGTTTATGTGATATGTACTATGTACAGGGCATTTAAAGACCATTATATAAATATTTATTAAGGTTATATTAAAACCACAATTAGATACCACTTCACACCCACTAGGATGTCTAAAATTAAAAAGACAGACAACATGTATGGCCAAAGATGTAGAGAAACTGGAACACTCATACATTGCTGGTAGGAATGTAAAATGGTACAGCCATTTTGCAAAATAGTTCTCGCGGTTCCTTACGATGTTAAACATAGAATCACCATATGGTCCAGCAGGTTCACTTTCAAAGAAATTCAAAACATATGTCCACACAAAAACTTGTCCATGAATGTCATAGTCCAAATATCGATCAATTGATGAATAATTCATACAACAGAATAGTATTTACTCATAAACAGGAGTGAAGTGCCGATACATGTACAACATAGAGGAATCCTGAAAACCTAATGCTAAATGAAAGAAGCCAGACACAAGAGGCCACATATTGTCTGGTTCCATTTGTATGAATTGGCCAAAATAGGCAAATCCATAGAAAAATAGATTAGTGGTTGCCAGGGCTTTGGAGGGGGGAGAGATAGGAAGTGACTGCTTAATTGGTAAAGGATTTCTTTTTGAAGGTGAGGAAAATGTTTTACAATTAAGCAGTGGTGATGGTTGTAGAATTCTGAAATACTCCAAAAATCACTTAATTGGATACTTGAAAAGAGTGAATTTTATGGTATACAAATAGATTATAGCTCAATAAAACAGTTAGTTTTAAAATACTACATGCTAGGTGCAAAGATAAGGAAAACAGCTAGCATTCCTTTGGAGCTTACTCTTTAATTGGGAGAGATGACTATAATCAAATCATTTTAATGAGATATAATATATGTCAAAATAGAGATATGTAAACCAGGCTCTGGGATCACAGGACAGAATAAATAACTACTGTGGGCATGTGGGAAAGTTTACCTTTGGAAGCATCTGAGCTGGATTGTGAAGGATGAGTTCACAGGGGGTGGATCCTTGTTCAGCCAGCCCTAGGGAACACCCAAAGCATGCCACAAAGCACAGTGAGAAGAAGGAACAGTCTCCACGTGTTCTGGGAATGGGTACTCCATGTGAATGTATGAGCATAGGGCACACGAGACGTGATTCAAATGCGAAGAACCCCAAAACTCTGGCCTCAAACAGATGGAGAGGAGCCCACACATGTAATGCCAAGAAGTTGGATTTATCCTGGAAAGAGTGTAATGTCATCTGAGGCTTTTAAGCACATGAATGACCTGATGAGATTTCTGTTTTCTGAAGATGACCCTAGTAGCAATGTGGGAAATGAATGGGAGGGGGAAGGGTCAGAAGTTCTTGGAGACAGTGGTAGCTGGAGAAGGGATTATGTCTGCCATCCCATTTGAACCTGTGGTAAAGAGATTTTTCTGTCTCTACTCTGTCTCAGGGCTTTCTCCCCCTATCCCTGAGAGAATTTTTCAGAGCCTAAGATGTTGGCTGGGCCACGAGTTGCTTTTCTCCCCAGAGGCCTGCCTCTCCTACACTTGTGTCTCCACCATAAGCAGAGTGAAAGAAAGCACCTTGCCCTGGCAGGCCCTACAGTCTAGATTTGGGCTGAGAGGTACAAAGTCCCATGATAGCCTTGAGTTTTAGCTGGGTTCTTTAATATACCTTTTACCAAAACTTTACTTTTATTAATAGATATGTTTAGGTCTATTAATAAAGCCAGTTCCTTTTTATTCTTAGGGCTATTACTATATAAAAGGCTGCTTTGGGGGTGCTTGAGTGGCTCATTTGGTTAAGTGGCTGGCTCTTGATTTCAGCTCAGGTCATGATCTCACAGTTGGTGAGTTCAAGGCCCAGGTTGTGGGCTCTGTGCTGACAGTGTGGAGCCTAGTTGGGATTCTCTCTCTCTCTCTCTCTCTCTCTCTCTCTCTCCCCCTACTCTGCTTACACTCTCTCTGTCTCTCTCAGTCTCTCAGTTAAAATAATAATAATAATAATAATAATAATAATAATAATAGTAATAATGAACTTTTTTTTTTAAAGGCTGCTTTGTCAGAGATTCCCAGATGGAATTTGGAGCACTAAACACCACACTGAACTCTTAACAGTAGTAGTGGTAATAGGAAGAGAAAAATTCCTGACATTTCAGAGGTAGGGTCAACCCAGTAGGGCCTGGGAGGAATTCTGCCTAATAGCAGCTTGTGCAGGAGGAGGGAGAGATGCCATCACCAGAGGAATGCGAGTAGGTGACATTTAACTCCCATTCTAGAGATCTGTGCATTATACAGTGTTTTGCTATATAATTGTTTTTTAAGTTTATTTATCTATTTAGAGAGAGAGAACCAGCAGGGGAGGAGCAGGGATGGGGGAGACAGAAGATCTGAAGCAAGCTCTGAGCTGTCAGCACAGAGCCCAGTGCAGGGTTCAAAGTCACTAACCATGAGATCATGACCTGAGCCGAAGTTGGACACTTAACCAACTGAGCCACCCAGTCACCCCTGCACTGCTTTTGATAAAAATAATGTTTTCTTTTTTACCATGTTCCTTTAAAACCAGTGTTATTTTATTTTGTTTGATTTGTTTTCTTTATGCCCACAGAGAAAAACATTGTGCCTAAGACTGGATCCCTGTCAACATTTTATTTAACTACATGAGAGTGGACATTTTACAAAACCTGAAAACGTCTACTTTTAGGAGAACTGAAATTTATTTTTTTTAGTTAGATGATTAAACCCTCACTCTTGTCATTGTGTATCCTCTGGCTTGTTTGCAAATGTTAGGGCAGACGCCTTAGTTCCAGCTCTGCTCACCAGTCGTGGGCCGTTCGGGGCCATCACCCATTTGTGTCACAGCGGTTTTATTAATTCTTTGAAGAACAGGAGACGAATGACATGAGACAGTAATGATTCCTACAAGAGCTGCCCTTTGATCAAAGTCTTTGAGACCCGACACTGGTGCTTTTTGTTGGTGTGTGCTGCTCTGGGATAGCACCAGACTTTGAAGTGTTTTATTGTTTTTTTATGACTTTTATGAGATTTCCTTTTCCTCTGCTTCATTTCTAATAACTGGCTTTTAATCCTATCATCATGGCCAAGAAATCTGTCTCTAAAGAGCATTAGTTTACCATGGAGCAAAACAGAGCAAATATATTAAGTCCCTGAACCTTTCAGATAAAAACACACATTTTGCCACCTTAAGCATTTTGTAGTTTTTTTCCCAGGACTTCTCACCAAAAGCAGTATTTTTTTTTTTTTATGTTTTTCAAAGGCAAGATTGAACAAAAGACAGGAACACAGTAACGAGTGTCTGCTATATAACCGAAGAGAGCAATGTGTTCTGTTTTCCACATCTTATGACAGGGGCATGTTGGCTTAACTCTATTTTTTCCCAAAGCCTTGTGATAAAAATTACTATAAGTTTAGATCACTCCTCCTACTTACAAACACCTACATTTCAGTTCTTTATTTATCATATACTAAAAGGGTCACTTAACATAGTTATTTCTTTACAAGGACAAACAGTCATGATGAGTTAGGATATTTGTCAATAATTTGCTAGTATAATGTCTTTTCTAAATGCAAGAATGTAGTCAGAAAAGACAAAATTTTTCAGCTTGGGGCACCTGGGTGGCTCAGTCAGTTAAGTATCTGGCTCTTGATTTTGGCTCAGGTCATGATCTCACAGTCATGCGATTGAGCCCCACATTGGGCTCTGAGCTGAATATGGAGCCTGGTTGGGATTCTCTCTCTCTCTCTCTCTCTCTCTCTCTCTCTCTCTCCCTCTCTCTGTCTGCACCTCCCCCACTCATGCACATGCTTTTTCTCTCTCTCAAAATAAATTAAAAAAAAAAAGTTTTAGCTTAATTGTGCTATTTAAGTAAAAAAGCTTTCCTAAGCCATAAAAAATGTTTTGTCTTCCTGTATTTTTGCTTACCATTACCACTGAGAAATGCTGATAACATTAATAAGATCAGTCATTTTTCAAATACAGACTTGCCAGAACAGTATGGCTACTGAGTATTTAACTATCAGTGTGGCTCTTATAATTTAAAGATTCTGGTCTGTTCTGGTAAGACCAGTAAAGCTTGCTCCTGCAGGGAGTCTTGTTATTAATAAATCTAATATTTTTAGAAAACATGTTCATTTGGGAAACATTTTGTTTATAATTTTTTCTTACTGCCTTTTTCTCAGATGCTTTCATTGGTGGATCCACATTCACTTTATAAAAAATTAATTTAAAAAGCACTAATGTTCACTTCTTTGATTAATCTTGACATGTCCCAAGAACCTGCTAGAGTCTCCTTGCAGAGCTAATGGTGATATGTCCCTGTCTCAAAACATTAAGGAAAGTGTATTTTGCTTTGAGCTGACCTAGCTGACCTTAGACTTGTGAGTCCTGCCCACACAGCAGTGTCTCCTACAACTCCAGCCGTCACGGTTCCTGCCCTGTCCTCTGCTCACCTCATCAGCGTTTCCCTCTCTCTGGCCATGTGGGCGCTCCCGTGTCATTTGCTCTCCTGTAAGTAGCTGCTCAGAATCCAGTTACCATGACAGATGAACCAAAGGAGAATGTTTCATGCCTGCACCCAAGTTACTCTGTGTTGGTACTACTCAGTATGGAAAAATTATTATTTGAGAGAAGCTAGAGGGATTCTCAGTATTTAGGAGAATGTATTTCTTTGTTTCTCCTTGAAAAGAGTTAATTCACCACCCATTTGTACACTCACATATGAACTTTCAATCTGTCTTTACTTCTGGACAATTAAGGAAAGAAATGGAGCTGCTCAAACCACAGGTGCATGTTCAGATATTTGATTCTAGTCCAGTGGCTCTTAATCTTTGTTGGGTCCTGAATCCATCCCTCTGAAACCATGGAGAAAGTAAAGAAGTACGCTCCAAAAATGTACATACGGGGCGCCTGGGTGGCTCAGTCGGTTAAGCATCCGACTTCAGCTCAGGTCATGATCTTGTGGTCTGTTCGATTTTGAGCCCCGCGTCGGGCCCTGTGCTGACAGCTCAGAGCCTGGAGCCTGCTTCGGATTCTGTGTCTCCCTCCCTCTCTGACCCTCCCCGTTCATGCTCTGTCTGTCTCAAAAATAAATAAACATTTTTAAAAAATGTACATACAATACAGAAAACATTTTATAGACAATTTCAAGGGTTTCTTAGGCTCACATGAGGCCATCCAAGGTCTTGTGAAAGGCCCATGGGTCCCAAGAACACCTGTTCAGTAAACCTGCAGCCCTTCTCTGTTTCCATCCAACATGTATGATTATCGTTAGGGATGTGTCAGAGAGATTTTCTCGCCTGTGTTTCTGTCACTCCCAGCTGCTAAGTGTCAAAGAAACCTCATCAACCTCCCTCCTGCCGATTGCTCAGAGGTTGCTCTCAGAAAACATAACTGATGATATAGATCAGGCTTGTAATTGATTATCTCAGAGGAAGCCTTTATTTCTGTTAGGCCTTACAGCTTCTGGCAGCCCCATGGCCATGGCACTAATCTGCAAGTTCACTGCCTATAACCATGCTCACCATTGTCCAATGTAGCCGTCATAACATTAACTAAAGTCATTGCCACTAATTAATCTTGCCCTCTCCTTTTTCTAAAATTATGCTCTTAGTGGATCCTTCAGTTCCCAAAACTGTCAAATGATTCCCTTTATACCCTTTTCTGGGTTTTATGCACTCAAGTCTCAATTTATGATTACCCGAGCACCTGAACTTTCCAAATAACACCAATACTGATTACTCCTGTGTACCGGCCCTTGTAAGTGGCAGATGCAGGCATCAGTTTCTGATTATTGTCAGTCACCGCTAATCTTTACTGTGACTTGCCTCTGGCACATAATGAGAATTTCTCAAATATTAATTCTAAAATTAGTCATTACTTAAATAGAAAAAGAGGTTCTTTAAAAAACAGCTTAATTAACTATCTTAATTAAAGAGATCAACTATAAAAGCTGATTATTTTAAGGCCCTGAGAATTCTTTTTTTTTTTTTTTTAAAGATTTCTTAGGTTTTTGTTTTGTATTATGGGGAGGGTTGCTTTTTTTATAAGCAAATCTAAAACAATTTTGGTTTGGTTCTTTGTGGGAAGATGAAGAGATTAAAAAGGTTTTAAACAAATTCCTTACAAGGTAGAATGGGGCAAGAGATTCTAATATTATCTACACATTATTCCATGTAAGTGACAGTGGCCTGTTACTGTATATTTTATTTATTTGTTTGTTTATTTATTTGCTCTTCTTAACAAATATATTTCAAGGGTGCCTAGCTGGTTCAGTATGTGGAGCATGGAGCTCTGGATCTCCGGGTTGTAAGTTCGAGCCCCACGTTGGGTGTAGAGATTACTTAAAAATAGAATCTTTAAAAAGATGTAATTCTAAATGTATCTAGGAAGAGAGCCAGTTGAGGTGGGGGGTGGGGTAAGACAATAAATTGAAAACAAGCATATTAAGTGAAAGACTCCTTAAATAATGATGGAATCCTTAGCACCGTTCTCCTAATCTGCCCCCAGATTACTGGTAGCCAGCATTGTATCCTTCAGGAAGGTGATTAGAGGACTCCCTCCTGGAGAACCAGAAAAATGACAAAAATGTGTGATTGTGATTATATTTGTAGCTATATAATCCCAAATCTTGTCATTTTAACCACTTCTAAGTGTACAGTTGAATGGTAATGCTACGTAATATTACATTGGCAATGCTGTGCAGTTGTCATCACTATTTTCAAAAGTTTTCATCACCTCAAACAGAGACTCTAACCATTTACCATAACTCCCCATGTCCTTTTCCCTCTTAACCACTAATCCTTCTTTCTATATATTTACTATATCTTGCTTTCTTATACAGCACTGCTAAGAAGTGCAGGTAAGTTTTATTCTGTAAAATATCTTTACAATATATGGTATTTTGCTATCATTATCTGTAGTGTCTGTCAATGTTAATCTATTGCTGCGTAACGAATTACCTCAAAACCCAGTGTCTTCAAACAACAGTTTGTCTTCAAACTATTCTTCAAATAGTCATATATTATTTATTATGGTTTCTGTGGGTGAGGAATTCAACCTAGGCTTATGGAGATGATGTATGTGCCTCTGCTCCATGATGACTAGGGCCTTTAATGGAGGACCCCAAGTCTGAGATCTGGAAACATCTCAAGGCTCATGCACTCACATGTCTGGCAATTGATGATGTCTGTAACCTAGGGGCCTGCTTGGAGTTGTCAACTTGAACATCCACACATGGTTTCTCCATGTGGCCTGGGCTTCCCCACAACATGGTGGCTAGACTCCAAACATAAGCAACCCAAGACATAAAAGGGATTCAGCAACCAAGTGGAAGCCATAGAAGTCACACATGCTGTCACTTTCACTGTATTCTGTTGATCAAGACAGTTACAAAGTCCCACCCAGGTTCAAGGGAGAAAAACACAGACCCCACCTCTAAATGTAGGTGTGTCATTGTCACATTGTGAGAAGAACATGTCAAATAGAATAAGAATGGGTGTGGCTGTCTTTGGAAATGCAATGTGTGTCTACTATAGTACCTCCAGCTGGAATTCTCTAAAACGGACTCCTTTAATTTTCCTTTACTGCTAGCTAATCAGTCGTGGTGATATGCATTCTACTTTCTCTAATGAGGAGGTTGAGATTTACACATAGAAAAGAAGATGAAAAACAAGATAATGATGGAGATTTTCTTAGAAAAGAGAAATATATTTCTTGAAAACAAGATAATTATTAAGATGTGTCTATTAAAGAAGCAGTTCTAATTAGTAGCTTTAATTCTATTTGAAAAAAAATGCTCCCTAATCAAAAAAAAAAACCACTTTAATATGAAAAACATTGTTTATGAACACTGTATTTATAGTTTGGTTAAGAAAACATTTTTGTAGGTTCTTGATTGACTTGAAATACTTAAATATACAATTCTCCTTTCCCAGTTTGAAGTATTTTAATACATAGTTCTCTGGTCCCTGACATACCTCTAGAGCAGATAGTTTATGAAGTATAATTTTATTACATAAATTCCATAGCCACATTACCTAACATCTCTAAACCTTTAGTGTCCTCATCTAAAATGTAGGAAGAATATTAGTACCTGTCTCACAGAGCTGGCATGAGGATCAAATGAGTTAATATATGTTAAGTGCTAGGCACATTGTAAGTGCTACAAAAAAGTTAGACACAGAAAGTCTATATATTTGTTCATGTTATTCTACATATATGTATATATGAAGAGTCAGCGTAATTGAATTCATTTCCAACAAGGTGTTCAAAAGATAAAGGAATATGGTTACTGAAAATAGTTGGTTCAACTGTTTTATTTAGGAAAAACATGTTAGATTGCTTCTTAATTTGCTGTTTGTTTTTCCCAGTTTGAAAAAGAAAAACAGCATGATATTCGATCATTCTTTTCACCAAAACCTAAGAAAAGGCAGTTGGTGACCTCCTGCGATGAATCGGGGATATTCCAAGAGAAAAATACTGTCGTTTCGGCAAACCCTGGAAAAATAGCCACGAGGCATATCATGGATTATGAAAGCAATTTTGAACCTGAAGGTAAAAGATTAAAGTTGGTTACCGCCAATGACCACCACAGTGCCCCAGAGGAGAAGCCATCCTGGCCCAGGCAAACCACGGCTCCTGCCCAGGAAACCATCCCACCTCTTCCTGGAAAGGGCTGGCAGTGTGGCCTCTGCACCTATATCAATAACTCCACGTTACCGTATTGTGAAATATGTGAGAATCCTCGAGGCGATGCTGGTGAGTAGATGGAGTGTGGCCCTGGAGGGGGCTGGTGGTGTTGTCTTCACCCAGCCAGTGTTTTTAGAGGCAACTGCTGTATCCGGTTAGTGTGACTCGGCACTGACTTCAGCTTTTAAGCTGGAGTAAGAACTTTATACAGTGAAGACTGAATTTATCCCCTTGTGGAATGTGCAAAACTTCCAGGTCTGTCAAGAATGTATATCCCAGAGCGTCTGTGACATGGCATTAATTTGGCACAAATGGACATTTCTCATTAATGCCAGCAGGATGTGAATTCAATGGGCAGGAATAGAAGCTCGGTTGCTATGGCAGCAAATATGCCTTATAGTCATAGACCTGCTGTTTTCTTTCTCCTGTAGATAATACTTGTTTTAAAAGAAATTACAGACTGTTTTTGTTTAAATAGCAAAATAATCCGGTGTAGCTTCTTTGCCTACTATGATATATATGGTGTCCTGTTTCATGCATGACAAATCATAAAAATTCCTCTACAGATCTTCTTTTAAGAACCAATTTGTAGGTTTTATGAGTTTATTCTTTTCCAAGGCCTGCTATTTTAAAAGTAGAAATTATAAACATACCTCAGAATATGTTTTTATAGCATGATATGCGTTTTTCTGATGTTTTGTTTTTGAAATGATTACTAATACTGAGGCTGTCTTAAGAAAAAAGATCATTAGTATTTCTTTGGTTTCCAGTGTTAGAGACCATGTTCATGGTAACTCAAAATGCCAAGTTGACAGTTTTGGAAACTGCAAGGAGTTGTTTTATCAGCAGTGATCATTGTACACATCTCCTTTTCCATCATAGGTGAATTCTTTAGAGAAGTGACATGAACCAAGAGTTAGCTGAGACACAGGCAGTACTGCAGATCCCGCCTGCCTTTCTTGCTTTTTCTGCATCTTAGTTTTAATCTGAAAGAAAATGTAATCAGTAGCTGAGTCTTTCCTCTTTCAATTCTGGGTGTTCCTACAAAAATGACAAGTCTGCCATCTGGGTGGTTATATTTGTAACGTCAACACCTGTTGTCTATGAACTAAATTGGAACCACAAGCTTATTCCATATAATCTCTCTCACAATCTGCATTATCTCATTCAATTTCCAACTACTCTAGGCCATAAAAATAAAGTATCTCATGACTACAGAATAATGTCAGTTCACATTAAGTATAAGTTGAGTGATTTAGCAACGAAAATCACAGTTTAATAGGGTTTTATATTCTGATTTTTCTTTGTGATACCAAGATCAACAGTGAAAGTTTCAAGACCCATGATTTAATAAGATAACTCTCAAGGAACCTAAAGAAACTCCTTTTGTGACTGTTAAAGTCTGAAGTACAGAAGTACATATTCTAAGTAACAGTGATACTACTGTATATAAAAGTTGTAATTATTAGATTAGTATTACTATACTTGGCATAATGATTTCTAACCTTGATGTGGAAGGACCCCCAAAAGTACTAAAAGGCAGAATTCTAATTTATGTAAATTTTTTTTTTTTTTTTGAGAGAATGAGCATGAGTGAACGAGGGGCAGAGAGAAAGGGAAGGAGAGAGAATCCTCCAAGGGGCACAGAAAGAGGGAGAGAGAGAGAAAGGGAAAGAGTGTGGAGTCTGAAGTGGGGCTTGAGCTCATGAAATGTGAGATCATGACCTAAGCTAAGTTGGATGCTTAACCAACTGCACCACTCAGGTGCCCCAAATTCATCTACATTTTTTAATCAGTGTTTGCTATATAACACTTTGAGGAAATGGTGGAATCCAAAAAACTAAAGGAGCAATATTAGGAAATTACAGTCCTATAAAGGTTGCTAATTCAGTCTCCATTACATTTGGTAAATTTTGGCAATAGTATATATTGAACACTAATATTTGTCAATAAGTAACACTTTTCTTCTGCTTTTTTTTTAAAGTAATCCCTATGCCCAACGTGGGGCTTGAACTCACAACCCTAAGATCTAGAGTCGCATGCTGTACTGAGCCAGCCAGGTGCCCCTCTTGTGCTTTGTTCTTAACTTCCATAGCTTATACTTGACATTTTACAGCTCATAGGCCCATACTTCTTTCTCTCACTTGAACTGTAGCTTGTACACATGCCTATGTAACATCTCCACCCTGGGTGTCTTACAGGTTCTTCAAGGTTAATATTTCCAAGGTGGAATTCTTGATTCACCGCCACCACACCTAACACCTAAATCTTCTCTTCCCTCATCATCCTTACATGATGCAGCATCCTTGATTCCTCTCTCTCCTCCAACACTCGATTTGTCAAGTTTTGCTGGCATAACTTCTAAAGCGTATCTTGATTCTGGCCACTTTTTCTTTATTGCTACCTTCCTACTGGAAGCCACCATTTTCTCTCCCAGACCTGAGTGGCATCCCTGCTAGATTCCCCGTGGCCCTTCAGTACACAGCAGCCAGAGTGATCCTTTAAAAACCCAGATGGTTATATTCCTTTGCCTAAAACCCTTACTGGCTTCATTTCTATCTGACACTTCAAATGGAATCTCTAGGAAGCAACAACCTGTCTATCTCATTCCTCACTGTCTGTCCAGCACGTAAAGTCGTACTTGGCATTTAGTGAGTCCCAATAAATGTCTCCAGAGAATGAACAAACATTGTTCACTTTCTTTCTTTTTATAAGACCTAGCTATGACTTTTTAAAAACTGGTCTTAGAGTAAATAACGATTGTATCTAAATTTATGTGTAAGTTGTTTGATTTTCATAATTCTACAAATAGATAGCCTTGGCGATACCCAGGATACAAATGAAAATGGGAAAGGTGATCCTCAGAAAGACACATACAACAAAGCTGGGACTAGTTCTGACTGTGAAAAACAAGGCCTTACACCCTCAGAACCTAAACCGTTGGCTGAGAGCAAGGAAGAAATAGCGAAAATTGAGAGAGAGGACGGACTCACACCGCAGCCAGGTGATGGTAAGTCTCATTTCCATTTTTAGTGTTCTCACGTAGAGAATACTGTGAGTAGATTTGTGACTACTACCATGTTGCAGAGTCTTTGTATTCCCATTTATATTAAAAATACAGCCATTTGGAACCAATCCTTAAACAGCAGATGGCTGGAGGAACAGAGCTATGGGCACTCAGATACGACACAGAGAGCAGAGCCGACCTGTCGCTTCACATGCTGCCCCCAGCCCGTGGCCCAGCCTCATCCGAGCCAGGCCCGTCCACGCAGGAGGCAGTGGTTCTGGTATTTAGGAGGCTCTTTGGACAAAACAGTAAAGATTGACAGATTATTAACAGCCACTTGACAGATAATGATCGTTTGCACGTGAAATTTCTTTTAAATGTCTACAATTCATTGGTATATTTTAAATGTAGGGTTTTGGTTGTTTTTTTTTTAAGAAAATGTTTTTAAGGCACATAATGTCAAGACAGTGTGACTCATGACTACACTTGGAGCCAGCCATGTAGTGTTTGGATTTATTTACTTTTTGGTTGCTTCCACTCATTACGTAGAGCTATGATGGTTGGCACCTACCAGCCAGTATGTCAGACATCACTGTCTTTACGGGCCGGCTGGCCAGAGTTTGTGGGTACTTTGGGGTTCTTTTCTTTTTTTTTAGTAGGAACATTTTGTTGTTTTTGTTTGTTTGCTTGCTTATTTATTTACTTTGAGAGAGAAAGGGAAAACCTAAGCGGGAGAGGAGCAGAGAGGGAGGGAGAGAGAGAGAATCCCAAGCAGGCCCCATACCCAGTGCAAGCCTGACACAGGGCTCAGTCTCATGAAATGTGAGATCAGGACCTGAGCCCAAATCAAGAGTCAGATGCTTAACCAACCGAGACACCCAGGTGCCCCTGGGGTTGCTAATCGGTTAGTGACCATAGTAACCCACAGATTGAGGTTCTCATTATAACAACCCCAAAGGGACTGGGAATGGACAGTTGAACTTTTTCTTCTAAATCAGTTCCTGTAAAACACAGATACAATTCAGAATCAGATTCATAGCTTTAAAATGAAAAGTTCATTTAAGAATTTCTGAGCTCAGGGCATCCTCCTGTCTTCTTCCCTCAGCCTTCCTTCCCTCTGATTCCTCAGGGTCTTCTCAGAGAATATCTTGGGATGGCCCCTGGTTTAGGTGTGTTAATTTTAACAGTCTTTAGGTGTGGTCTGAGGCAGGGCATTTCTTTCATAACTCTGGTTTCCTTCTTTGCTTCCAGCACGTCTTGCCTTAAGTGCTGATGATGTTCTTGTTGTAGGACAGCATGTGGCTCACTGGACTAAACATCAGACCCAGAACAAACAACTAGCAATTGTTATCACCTCCTGGGCCATGAGTCTCTTCATCTGTGGCAGGGATATTCTGGCTTGTTAGTTGTAAATTGGTCCCTTGATGAAGGCGTATGTTAGCTTTACTTACACATACCTTTCAGAAATCACTAGCTAGACCTTTTGAAAGTCTGCCAGTGAAAATTCCACTGGCTTCATCTACTCCAGACAATGCCAGCTTTTTCCCCATACCTGCCCCCTTCCTTTTGTTTTGTTTTGTTTTGTTTTTGACTTATCAGATCACTGGGCTGAGAATTTCATACAAGCAATATGCTTCACATCTCCCTGCTAACATGGATTTCCATGAAAAACAAACGGAAGAAACAGGAGGCACACTATGTTGAAGTGTTTATTCAATCCACATAAGCTCTTAGAACTGGAGTGGTATGTGCTTTGCGGGGACTGAGGTTTTGTTCTAACTGGAACTCCAGGGATCTGGAAGGATGGCTGGGTCTTCACAAGATGTGTCCTCTGTAGTCCCAAGCCATTAAATTACATTTCAGGGAAACAATGAAAAGAGAAAGACGTTTCCCCCATGTAGCCTCTGGTTACCAAGAATATCAGCTGATTCAGAATCAATCCTCTAATGCTTTTTATCACAGAATGACTTCTGATCTTTAAACATGAATGCATTAGCCATGGTTCTTCAAAAGATCTCAAGGCAGTGATTATACATTGCACTTGTTTTATGTACATTAAGAAAGAAAATCTAATTAACTATGACTTAATATCTTAATGATAACCCAGACCAGGTCATAGCTCCCTCTGTTGCTTTGCTACTTCTTTCATTTGTCCTGAGGGATGTGGCGGTTTCTCCTGCCTTCATTTGCTGTGCTTGGCAGGTGATAGGCAGCCCTTTTGCACATCGCAGTATCCAGATGTGAGAGAGTGCCTGCTATCTGCAGGGATCTCCTTTTCTGAAGTCCCATAAAGCACTGGCTTACTCATTTGCAAGAATATAAAAAATGTTGGCTGTTCCTCCAGTGATACATATTTACTTCCTTAAATATCAAATTTATGCTCTCCTGCTTTATATCCAAAATTTTTTTCATATACATGATAGCTTCTCATTTCAATACCAAATCAGAGAGAAGCATTTTGAAAACCTTTTAGAAGTAATTAAACTCAACTCATGTAGTAACAACAAGGCACTTGACTCGAGCGTGGTGTTGAAGTAACAACATCACAGTAGTCACGACTAAGCCCGTGCGTGCTTGGGCCTTGCCAGCTACTTCACATCTGCCACCTGGCCAGCAGTGATTGTAAAATGCCACACTTATTGGCCTGTAAGATGTGCCAGTTTCAGAGATGTTAATGTGTGGGAAGAGTGGACATTTTTGAATTCATGAAATACAGGAATACTCCAAGTTTGTAAAGTAACCAGTGCCTTGAGTAGAAAACTTAAAATATGATGACATTGCCAAGCAGAATGACAAAGCATAAACTTCCAGATCTGGGGAAACACTTTAAAAGGTCACTGAGGGAAAAATAAAATAAAATTAATAATAATAATAATAATAATAATAATAATAAAAGTCATTTAGGAACTGTGGCAGAGGTTAAGGGCACAGGCTCCATAGCCACATGACTGGCTGTAAGTCCTCTTACTGGCGGTATGACCTTGGGCAAGTTAATGTGCCTCAGTTTTCTCCTCTGTAAAATGCACTACTTATTTCTGAGAGGTGTTAAGATATATAGTTAGAACAATGCCTGGCACATCGTAAGGACTTGATAAGTGTTAACTATAACTATTTAGATCCATTTTGATAACCCTGTTCTACAGAATATATTGGTCAGTGAGACCCAGGAGTGATAAATAAAAGGAGATTATCAGAAAAAGAGCTCATGCACATTCATCTTCTTTTGTGAATGTGAAGCACCGGGCCGTAGAGAATCTGGCATGCAGGTGGCCTCTCACAAAGCTGAATTGCTGTCAAACCAAAATGGTGCTCCTTCTGTCTCAAAACTGCTCTAGCAAAATGTCTAGATTCTAGACTTCTTAAGACTAATAACAACTCTTGGTGGCAGGAAATTCTCCCTCATACCTAACTCCTGTCTTCTCAGCTAATTGTGGATTTGTTTCTCTCTTGTGGGGTCATTAGCAAAAGTGCAAAGCAACTGGTTCCCATATAGGCCAGTATGGTCTTAGATGGCCTATCATGGTATTTTTATTTCAAGCCCAGACATGTGTCCTTTGTGAAATATGATGATATATTTTATATAGCTCTTCCATTCTAACCCACAGAAGATTAAAATAAGCTATTTTGGATAGAGAGGAGGTAAGCCTTCAGGTTCTTTTTTATCTTCTTTATTAGAACAGTTGAAGATCCCAGACAGTTTGCCAGTGTACGATACCTTAATGTTCTGTGCAAGTAAGAATACTGACCGGATTCACCTCTATACTAAGGTAAGCATCATGGGGATTCTACAGCTTAAAACGTACAGAAGCCTTCCTTTTTTTCATTTTTCAGTGGATATATTTACTGTTATTAACAATGAGATAGGCATCGAGTTCTTTTCCTCCTTAAAGCTAATTCGAAAATTTCTTTGTTAAATCTAAAGACAGTGAAAGGCAAAACAGCATAGTAGTTAAAAGCACAGACTTCAGGGTTGAATTGCCTCAAATCACATCTGTTACTGAGTATGGGATCTTGAACACATTACTTAACTACTCTGTGCCTCAGTTTTTTCAACTGGAAAACATGGAAAGGAGTTGTTACAAGGGTAACATAAGCTAATTCCTATAAATCACTTAGTGCTGTGCCTAGCCATAAGGAACTCTCAGTAAGAGTTAGCTGCTAGGTTTGGTCACACACGCATGCACGCACACCACATCTACACAAGGGCATACTATGCAGCCATAAAAAAGAGTGAGATCTTGCCTTTTGCAACAACATGGATGGACCTAGAGCATGTAATGCTGAGTGAAATAAGTCAGAGAAATACAGATACCGCATGATTTCACTTACATGTGGAATCTTAAAAAACAAAACAAAGGACAAAACAAAGCAAAAACAGACCCATAAATCAGAGAACAAACTGGTGGTTGCCTGAGGGGAGAGGGATGGGGGATGGGCAAAGCGGGTGAAGGGGACTGGGAGGTACAGGCTTCCAGCTATGGAATGAATAAGTCACAGGGATGGAAGGTACAGCACAGGGAATATAGTCACTATGACTGTAGTGATAGTGCTGTGTGGTGACAGACGCTAGCTGCACTTGTGGTGAACACGGCATACTAGATCTTAGCCAAAAGGGCAGGAAGTGATTGGTGAGCACAGCATGATGTATAGACTTGTCAAATCACCATGTTGCACACCTGAAATTGATGTAACATCGTGTGTCAACCATACTTCAAAAGAGACAAAGTTCTGTCCTTCACAAATCATTTGTAGCAGCAGCAGCAGCATCTTTGCAGAAGCCGGGCTCTGCCCATCTATGTTGAGTAGATTCTAGGAAGCTTTAAAAATATGATTGCTCTGATTCATGCCATGCCCTAGGTTAGTGGTACTCAAGGTTTTCAGTCTCAGGACCTCTTTGTACTTTTAAAAGTTGTCGAGAACCCCAAGGAGCTTTTGTTTATGTAGGTTATATCCATTGACATTTACTACACTTGAAATTAGAGTGGAAACACTTAAAATATTTATTAATTAAGGGTAGTAATAATAAACCCATTATTGATATTCATGTCAATAGCTTATTTTTATGAAACATCATTATATTTTCTGAAACAAAGATAATATTTACTGAGGAGAGCTGGCATTGTTTTACATTTTTAGCAGTTTCTCTAGGGTCTTAATAGAAGACATTGGGATTCTCATCTCTGCCTATCCCGGGGAAACTTCGCCATACATTTGTGACAGAATGGGGGCGAAAAGGGCAAATACTGTTTTACTGTTCTTATGAAGACACTTTGCCTTTGTGGATACCCTGAAGTGATCTCAGGGTCCCTGTGAGAATCTTTGGCTTAGGTAAACTAGTGTATTTGAGGAAATACTTGCTGAGATTATGAATACTTCCGTTTGGTCTACAGTATCAAATTTCTAACCATTTAAGTATAAGAAAATAATAGTTGTACCTTTCTCAATTCATGGGCCAGCCTATCAAAAGAATGCCTTTTTCAAGATTACTTAGGTTACAGGTTTTATACTAAACCCAATAGATATACAGAGATGGCAGGCTGTGTAACAATCTCCAGTGCTAAGTAATAATTAGAAGGGATTGCTAGAATATTAGGAGATGAGTAGGATCGTGAATGCCAGAAGCCTCACGCAACCTCTGTCGTGGGACCACAGCCAAGAGAGAGACACCAGGAATGAAGCCAGGGAGTGAATAGGGCTCCTCTTTAAGGCTTGCACCCCTGCCCACCATGTGGAACCTCTGAGCGTGGAGGGAGCACCTAAGCACCCCCTGCTCCTCTGGAGGCAAGTCCCAGTGACTGAGGCACCCTTCGCCCCGGTGTAGGGAGAGCTCCCGGCCATGCTTCTCAGACCATCACACGAGGATAACACAGAACTGGTCCCCAGAAGGGATGGAAGGTCAAGAAACCAAAAGGCAGACACCAGGCAGAATAAAACACTGGAATTCAGAAGCCCTTAAACTCCTTAAACTTTCTGTTCTGTACAGTGGAAACTCTGCATCGTGGATCACCTGATCAGTGTTTTTCCCCTCTTTGGGTGGAGACAGGAGAGAAACTGCAAAGTCCTGCAGTGACAGCCTTGCTGACCTTCTTCTGTCTCCAGCACCCACCCTGTGTCACATGGGCCACCTCACCTTTTGACATCTCTCTTAATAGTCTCAACTGCATGTTTATGACTGTGCTACATGCCTATATGTCCCTTTACCATAAAATATTATTCAAGTAATCTTCTAAACATGAGACACTAAGCAGAGGGAACATTAACAGGTCTTTTCACAGCTATAAGGTGAACTGAGGTGAATCTGGAGGTAGGAATCTAGATTAAAACCCTAGCGCACTGCCTAAAAGCACACCTCTTAAAAGGAAGATCAGTAACGGATGTTTAGCATCCTATGTTGTAGTAACAGCATCCCTCTACAGAGCTGTGGGTTTTGGCCAGAACCCCAAGTCTAATTCAGAGTTCAGAGTAACCATTACATGTCTAAACTTTGAATCAGTGTGTTAAGTACTTTTTGTGTGTTTTTTCCAAAGTGATTGTGGAAGCTGTAACTTTCTTTTTAGCTGAGAGAGTTGGAATAGGAGTTGAGCTGTTGTTGATACAATAGATTTTCATATGCAGGGGTTTTTCTTCCCCTTTTTAAAAGAAATACTCATGTTTAAACCTCATGTTTAACTGACTAAGCCCTCTCCATGGTATTTTTTACCCTTAGAGAGAGAAATCGGTGGAGGCATTCACAGAGGGCACTGGAGAGCCCGGCCCTTCTCTCCACTCAGCATGCTTGCGGGGAGCTGTGTGTGGGTGGAATCTTGTCAGAACGCCCCCCCCCCCCAGTTTATCTTTTAGGAGACAGGGAATATTGTGCCATCATATAATTCTTTACTTTTAAAATAATCAGCAGTGCCTACAGACAAAATGGACTAATCATGCCTTCCTAATCTATAATCAGGATGGAAACCAGATGAACTGTAACTTCATTCCTTTGGATATAAAATTAGACCTTTGGGAAGATTTACCAGCAAGCTTTCAGCTGAAACACAATCGCTCCCTGGTAAGAATAGTCCTCTGCATTTGTTTTCAGTTAAAATGTATTGAGTACTGTAAGACCATTCTGAGTTTCACGAAAGCACCTTGTGGCCTGTCGCAGAGCCAGATCACACTGGGCACGTTGTCATCGGTCCAGGCACTGCCTCTGAATTACCTTGGTGCTAAGAAGAAATGTGAAATCGGTTTCCTGAGTGAGTGATCACACCTAGGCTTGCTGTTTCTGTGGATAGAGTCATCCTCACATTGTTGGATTTCTCCTTCACAGGATTAGCAACCGTTATATATCTATATCTGACAGAGTCTCCATTTATCTCTGACAGTTCTAACAATGACAAATTCTGAGAGCAGGGATGGTGCCGTGGTGGGTGACTCCTGCTTCGTCAGAAGCACCAGCATACGGCTGTAAGTCAAGCACCTGCTCAGGAGGCCTTAATTCTGATCTGTGGCCGATTTATCTTCAGTGCTTGGAAGGATCAGCACGTGCAGGAGCTAACAGCATGCAGTGTGCCACTTTTTAGGAGAAAATAGTGATTCTGTGTTTGCCCTTTGAGTGGAAATCAAACATTCCCTGTGGGTCCACTGCACTTGACTTAAAGGAAAAGGTAGCAGTGAGTTATTTTCTTTGGTATCATTTCATCCTGGTTCTCAGATTCACAAAAAGTGGCCAGTTACATATAAATGACTAATAAGTAAGATTAATAGTGACCCTGGTAAAAAATGTTCCAGATTTATTGGTGGCTGTTTTCCTGTAATAACTTAGGTAGTTGGGTAAAAAGGCAGTTCTCAGATGTTGCACTGAAACCTGCCACCGCTGTAAGACCCCCGCTCCCACGACCAGCTCTGCCTCGGCCACTGCTGGGTTTGTGTTTCTGACAGCCGGGCCCCTTTCGGTCCGCACTGGGCACATTATTGCCATTGGTCCCTATGTGCATTAAGGACATACACTGGGGCATCCTGAAATGTGTCTTTAGGGAGCCTTTGGGTTGAAAGAGAACTGGCCATCAGTATTTTACAATAAAGATAGGAAGACGGCATCAATCTGAAGAAAGCCTTAAATTGTGACATTCAGAAGCCTATTTGGAGGATATAATAAAACCTCAGTTTTCTAATGTTATAAGTGGCTTTACTTTCAAAGGAAGATGCCTGGTGAGCCATTAGAGCTTTTCATTATCTCATTTTCTGCCAGATTTTGAGGTTTGTTCGAGAATGGAGTAGTCTGACTGCCATGAAGCAAAAGATAATCAGGAAAAGTGGGCAGCTGTTCTGTAGCCCAATTCTTGCTTTGGAGGAGATCACAAAGCAACAAACCAAACAAAACAGTACTAAAAGGTATGTGTTGTCTTTTTTATTTTGTATTATATTATTTTGTCACGGTTACTTCTACAGGGGGGTCTGACACATTTTATGTAACCACTCATGAAATCCTGATGAGTTAAGAGAAAATTATACATAAAACAGTAGCTTATTTTATAGAAATAGAATTAGATGTTTTGTGAATCTGATCAAATCTGCTCAAAAAGATCAGGTTTGTAGGATATTGGTCACCATGAGTCCCACTCATTAGGAGAGAGGCCAGAGTCACAGGCCAGTGTGTCCTGTGGCCCGTTAAGCCTGGGACACTATTGAACAACAGAAAGACATCCCCTGGTAGAAGAGGGCACCGGTCTGGGTGCTGTGTGGCAGGGAAGCTGTTTCTGGTTGACACACCCCCACCCAAAGGCTGGGAGGTGATGATTACAGTGGGGGGCAAAGTAAAAGGAAAGGTTTAGTGTCTCATGTCTGTGTAATTATTTTGCCCTTTATCATTACAGGTTTCTTTCTAATCTCTGTACACTTACTTTCTTGGCATCAGAATCCTCTCTGCCCCACTCAGGTATCCCCTTGTGTGAGCTCAGTCCCCACCACCTGTAGACTCTTCCCTCGGTGTGGAGGAATGATTCTTGGTCAAGGGTTCTGTTGCCCAGCTCCCGCGTGGGAAGAGATCTCAGAGCCCCTCACCAAGCAGCCACATGGCAGAAGCCCCTGTAGCTCTTGCCATCTCCATACACCTATAATCTGCCTTCATCCTCACATCCCGTCAGTTACCATCTATAGCCTTTTCCATGCACACAGGTGAAAAACATCCATCCATGATATGTGAGAGGGTGCAGTTAGTCAAACAACTTGTAACTCTATACAGTGAAAACTCTCTTCAGCTGTTTCCAAATGTGGCCTATGGTATATTCATAGGTGAGAATAAGGAGTGGCACTTGTGATAAATTATGAAGGGGAAAAATAAGTATAACAAAGGATGGAGACACAGCTATATGTAATTGCTGTTAGGACATAGAAAGTGTCTGCAAGCGTATCATAGAAACCCTTACCAGAGTTTTCTCTAAGACAGTAGTTCTTAGCTGGGGGCAGTTTTACCCCCCAGGGTGGCAGTGTTAGGAAGCATTTTAGTTTGTTAGGATTAGGGGATACAAATGGGGAGAATCTAGAGGCTGGAGGCCTGGGACACTGCTAAGTAATCTACAGTGAACAGAACTGCACTTAAACAATTATCTGTTTCAAAATGTCATTAGTGCCCTTGTTGAGGGATCTTGCTCTAGACCATATGATAGGGGATTTGTGGAGATGATAGGGACTTTATACTTTATGCCTGGATCACAAACTACTATGGCTAAAAGCTAAGCAGGAACCATATATGAACAAATGAGATCAAGCGTAAAACCAGAAAAGGTTGAGGTAGGATGTAGAAGTATAGCAAATCAGAAAGTGCATAACCCATTTAAAGTCATTCAAATTCAGATTAAAAAATAAAATGCTGCAGGGGCGCCTGGGGGGGCTCAGTCGGTTAAGTGTCCGACTTTGGCTCGGGTCATGATCTCACGTTTGGTGAGTTCGAGCCCCGTGTTGTCGGGCTCTGTGCTGACAGCTCAGAGCCTGGAGCCTGCTTCGGATTCTGTGTCTCCCTCTCTCTCTCTGGCCCTCCCCCCGTTCATGCTCTGTCTCTCTCGGTCTCAAAAATAAATAAATGTTAAAAAAATAATATAAGAAAAGAAAAGAAAAAAAAGAAATAAAATAAAATAAAATAAAATAAAATAAAATAAAATAAAATAAAATAAAATAAAATAAAATGCTGTATTAGTCGATTAAGGTCCTTTGACTGGTTCGATTTGTCCATGAGCTGCCAGTTTCAGACTCACCTAAACTCTTCTGTACTGCTTAAATTGTTCCCACAAATGTGTATTACTTTATATAAAAAATACATTTAAAGTACATGTGTGCATTGATAATATATATATACACACACATGCACACACCCCTCATACAGATACCCACTCAGTATGTAACAAAAAGCATGATGCCTGTTACTTTTCTCAGAACTTCTTGTGGTCCTCTCCATTTTCTCATTGTCATAGCCACCATCTTAGTTGAAGTATTGGTCTTCTCTTTACATTACCATAGTTTCCTTCTTAACTGAATTTACAACCCACTCCAGCCATTTCTAGACATGTCGCATTGTTTCCTCCCCATCAGACATGGATGGCCACTTGAAGAACTACCTGAGAAAGCCAATCAGGTATAAAAGCAAAAGTCATGAAATCAATACAAACCAAAGTCAGACACATGGTATTATCTATAACATTTTATGTAGATGATACAGTAAAGTTAAAACTTGTGTTAAGCAGCATGGTCAGTAATCGGATTTGTGTTTTTAAGAGCTTGCTCTGGCAGCAGTTGAGAGATGAGATCAGAAGAGCAGACTTGCAAGCTCCTGAGTGGCTCAGTCAGTTGAGCGTCCGACTTCTGCTTAGGTCATGATCTCATGGTTGGTGGTTTGAGCCCCACACTGGGCTCTGTGCTGACAGCTCAGAGCCTGGAGCCTCTTCAGATTCTGTGTCTCCCTCTCTCTCTGCCCCTCCCCCACTTGCACTCTGCCTCTCTCTGCCTCTCAAAAATGAATAAACGTTTAAAAAAAAAAAAAAGAGCAGACCTGAGGAGCACCTAGGTGGCTCAGTCGGTTAAGCATCTGACTTCAGCTCAGGTCTTGATCCCACGATTCGTGAGTTTGAGCCCTGCATTGGGCTCTCTAATGTCAGCACAGAGCCTGGTTCAGATCCTTTCTTCTCTCTCTCCCTCTCTCTCTCTCTCTGTCTCTCAAAAATAAACTTTTTTTTCTTTTAAAGAGCAGGCTTGAAGTGGGGAGACAAGGTGCATTATTTTTCTATTGTTGCCTTAACAAATTACCACAAACTTAGCAGCTGAAAGCAACAGACATGTATTGTCTCACAGTCCTGTAAGTCAGAAATCTGAGATGGCTCTACTGGTTTCTCTGCTCTGGAATTTCTAAGACTGAATTCAAGGTGTCAGCTGAATGGACTCTTAACTGATAGTCTGGGAAGACTCCATTTCCATGTTCATTTGGGTTGTTGACAGAATTTAGTTCCTTGTGATTATAGGACTTGGATTTTGTTGCTAGCTGGAAGGGTGGGGGGGCCATCCTTAGCTTCTAGAGGCTTCTTTCTAGTTGTAACACATGGGTTCTACATCTCAAGGCCAGCAGTGGTATGTCAAATCCTTCTCATGCTTGTAATTGCTTCCTTTCTTAAGGTCAGCTGATGAGTAACCTTAATTATATCTGCAAAGTCCCTTTACAACATTACCTAGATGAGTGATGGACTGAATACCAGAGACAAGAATCCTAGAGAAAGGTTGTTAAAGATACTGCCTTCCACACAAGTTAAAAGACTACTATGGTAGAGCTAGGGAGAAAGATGAAGGCTTTTTTTTTTTAAGATTTTATTTTTAAGTAATCTCTACACCCAACATGGGGCTCAAACTTACAGTCCCAAGAGTTGCATTCTCTACTGACTGAGCCAGCCTGGCGCCCCTGAACACTTTTATTAAGTAAGGCAGGAACAATGGGAATGGAGGAAGGAGGATGAAGAGAGGTGTTAGGAGGTAGATCTAGACACTTTGGTCACTGATCAGAGAGAGGAAGAGAGGGAAGACTTCAGGGAAATGGACTTCGCAGAGCCATGAAAATGAAGCCTGTGCACCTGCAGAGGGGTGCACTTTGGGCAAGCTTGCCGGTTCTTGTGGAGAACCCCGGCAAGTCTCAGTGACTTGGAGGAACTGTCTCTCTCTGAAAGCAAGTGTCAAAGATGGGGCTGCACAGCAGCACTGATCGGAAATCTGTATGAGGAACAGGTAGACACTGGATGCCTTGACCTCCCCCTGTCCTACCAGTTTACTTTCTAGAGAAACTGAACCAGAGACACACCAGCCTTGGAAACACCAAGCTTAGTGGAGATAAAGGGAGAGGCATTATATTGAAAACCGGCACTCCCCAGACCCCTTTCTTCACTTCTAGAATTCTAGGAGGCATATTTTACTTCCTAGCAGAAAATTAGATGATTCTTCTATGAAAAAATGGAATGGCCTTAGAATAAAGACAAATAGATACTGATTTTAAGCAGTGGCCATATCTCCAGCCAGATTATCCTGCATTGACTTCCACCAGTGCACAGGACCCGTCCAAGCTCAGAGTTTACACTTAGCTTTTGAATAGCTCAGTCTTAATTGTGAATGAAGCCAAGACCACCAGCCACTGCTTCTGAGTTCCCATTTGTCAGAGGTAGGCCTGCCTTTCTGGGAGCCCTGTTAGGTTTAGGATGCCACCTATTTATTTTGACCCCCAAAGCAGGTCAGCAACCTAGAACCCAGCACCGTTTTCACTGTTGAGGGCCACTTCCCAACATACTTCTATTGCAAAACTTGCCAGCCGCCACTGCCATCCCCATCTGGGAATTACTAATTAGTAGACAACGTTCTCCTTTCCCTGTTTTTCAAAACTGAGATTTACCATAATCCTTTTGAGAGGTGGTATACTTACATCAACTTCCTAGCAAACCTCAGTGGAAAATTAAATGTTGGTAACGCACAACCATGTTTGAAAAGCTGCCAACTTCCTGCTTTGGGGTTGATTGATCTATTTCTTGTGGTTTCCAGAATTTTGTGCTTAAATCTCTTGTAGGAAAGGTTATTTTTAGTTCTTAAATCTCTGAATAGATTTCTCAGCATCTTTTAAATTTACTGAATTAAGATTCTAAGCTTTTAAACATTGAATAATACCTGAGGCTAGGCTTAATATCCCCTTGCCCCTCAAAGCTAGGAAGTGTTTGAGTTCATTAGAATCCACTGAAATACTTTAGTGAAAGTGCTTTTGTCAAGGAGATAAAATGGTTGAAGAATTGGGGGATGGAGGAACCTGGGAAGTTTCAAAACCAAAAGGGCAAGTTAGAGAATTCTAAAAGAATTCACCTTGGTTCTTTTTTCTTTTGCTTTAAGAACAACACACCAGTAGAAATGGAAATATATGAAAAGAGAGTCACTTTTACTTTTAATAGGAGAAATGTAAATTTAAAGCCAAAATGAGATATGTATCACCATTAGCAGAGATGTTTTTAATGGACATATTTGTTGGTGGGGTTTTGGGGTGATGGTGGGGTTTGGAGCTGATGGCCAAGAAAGAATTCTTGAAGATGTCTTTGATGTAAAAAAAGACTTTTGGTGGGGCGCCTGGGTGGCTCAGTCGGTTGAGCGTCTGACTTAGGCTCAGGTCATGATCTCGCGGTTTGTGGGTTCGAGCCCTGCGTCGGACCCTGTGCTGACAGCTCAGAGCCTGGAGCCTGTTTCAGAATCTTTGTCCCCCTCTCTCTCCATCCCACCCCTGCTTATGCTCTGTCTCTCTCTGTCTTTCAAAAATGAATAAACATAAACCAAAATTAAAAAAAAAAAAAGACTTTTGGTGCAAAAAGGTGACAGGGCCTGCGGGCACAAAGGGCTGCCCTGGGGTTGTGACGGGCAACTCATTATATACCCCCAGGTTGGGAGGGGGTTATGGACAATGTAAGACTCCAAGGAATTTTGGAGGCAAGGTTTCCAGGACCTTTAGGGGTGAACTGCAATTATGAAAATGCCATTTATTACTGTTTAGTAAAACCTCAGTCATGAGACCCTTCAGATGTATATCAGGGGCCATAAGCTTGGAGTATGATTGCCAGTGTATATCTTAGGGGAGTTGAGATAAAGGAAGTTTCCAAAGGAATTTTTATATGTTAAAGTAGACTTACAGGATCCTGGGGGCAGGATACTGTTAAGCCTAGACTCCCTTTTGCCCCTAGCAAAGTGTCATCACTGAGGCAGCTGAGCCCCTAGAGGGACTCTGCCTATTTCAAGGACTTGTAGGCAGTAAGGGAATTTAATTTTTCATTTGGCTTTGTTTCCCACATAAACCCCTTGATCTAATATCACCCCTAATATCTTAAGGAGGGTGATATTAGAGCTTTTCTTGCAGTTTACTAAGTTATCCGTAAACTGAAGGAGACTCCTGTCCTGCATGACTGTGACCTCTGTCTGTCAACCATTTGCTCTTTCCTTTCCCCTATTCTTGGGCAGCCAGCAGTGTCCGAGGAACATCACACATATCCCACCAGGCGGGGGGTGGGGCGTTGCTGTTAGTCTGTACTTTGCCCTCAGCTTGCCCCACACTCCCTCATCATTGTGCTAGTATAAGTGTGAGCAAACAGGCACTTCCCTGCATTGACAGTGGACTTGTATATTGATTGGTACAAACCCAAAGGAGAGAGCAATGTGTCAAAATCTGTCCACATTTAAAGCACCCAAGACCTTTGACCCAGCAATTCTGCTTCTGAGAACTTATTCTACATGTATGTAATGTGTAGGGATATTATAACACTGTGATAACAGAGACTAGAACAACCTAAATGCCATTAATCAGAAATTGGTTAGACATATTATATTGTTTATTCAAATAATGCAGTAACATGCAGTCATCAAAGAAATAGGGCAACCCTTGTGTACTGATATGGAAAGAGCTTAGAGATATATGTGTAGGCAAAAAAGCAAGGTAAAGGTTAGTGTGCTACCATTTGTTGTTTTTTTTTTTTTTTTTTTTTAACGTTTATTTATTTTTGAGACAGGGAGAGACAGAGCATGAACGGGGGAGGGTCAGAGAGAGGGGGAGACCCAAACCCGAAGCAGGCTCCAGGCTCTGAGCTGTCAGCACAGAGCCCGACGCGGGGCTCGAACTCACGGACCGCGAGATCATGACCTGAGCCAAAGTCGGACGCTTAACCGACTGAGCCACCCAGGCGCCCCGCTACCATTTGTTTTTAAAAGTAAGAAGCATAATGAGGACTGCTAATGAGTACAGGTTTCTTCTGGGGGTGATGAAATGTTCTGGAATTAGTGGTGCTGGTTGGACAACCTTGTAAGTATACTAAAATGAACTGAATTGTACACTTTAAAATGGTAACTTTTATGGTATGTGAGTTATATGTCAATAAAAATACAGAGATCATAAAAGGTATAACCTATGCGCAGAAAAAAACAATCTCTCCAAAAGAAATTGGTCACGGAGATAGCTTTGGGGGAGGAGATGGGACTGGAAGGTAAACTTACTCTTCACCATAAGCACCATTGCATGCCTTTTGAGTTTTGATATATGTGCAGGTATCATCCAGTCAAAACATTAATAGCTTATAAAAACAAGAAAATCTGTTGATTTTTAAATCTACTTTAACATAAAAGCAAATTTCTAAGATTTTACCTAATATTGCGCCATTCCATTGTGATTTAACTTTTATTGTCAAGTTAGCAAACTAGGAAGTACTTGGAAATATGAAGAAATTCATGTTCAAACTAATTAAAAAGGAAAAAAAAGCTACAAAAGTGTAAACTACCAGAGAAAGTGGGCCATGCTAATTAGAAGGAATTAATTGGGTAATTGCATTTTACCTACTTAAATTCCCCCGTCACCTTTAATTGGAATAACTTTCCTCTTTACTTCCAGTCCCTAAACCATTGTGTGGTATTGATAGTGTTGTGTAATAAGGTTCTGAATCCCACATCAAGAGTGGCTTTATTTCAGTGGAAGATTCCATAAACTCTGTGTGGCTGACAATAATGGAAACAACCTTGGGATTATAGAAGTTGTTTGTTATTGAACCTGGTTAACTAAAAAGAGAATCTCTTTACCCGAGTATGCTGATACACCATTATAACTGATTGAGGTGATTTGAGGGACCTTGAAGAAAAGGCCAAAAGGGAGGTAAAAATGCAGTGAGAGATTATCCGCACAGCTCAACAAGGTATTTACTCAAGGATGTCAGTTGTGCATGTATTTGATCACTTCTTATTCCTACACCCACTCCTCTTACCCCCTAAGTGAAAATTGGTCCAAAGTATATTGAGTGACTGTGAATGTCTCAGAAAAATAAATCTTAAGAAATTAATTTGGAACAGAGGTGTCTTTCCCACACGTGGAGACCAATGTTAGGATAGAAAATTCTATGCCCTAATTTTAGTATTAGCACAATAAAGACCCCTATCTTGCTTTTTCTCCTATTGCTTTTACAAAGAGTAATGTGATCATGAAATAGAGAAACTCAGAAGAGGGAGGAAATCTACTCACCATGTAATTGTTTTAGATACATCACCAAAGAAGATGTTGCTGTAGCCTCACTGGACAAGGTCAAGAATGATGGGGGCCATGTTCGTCTGATCACAAAGGAGTCCAGGCCACAGGACCCTTCTACAAAGTAAGGTTTCATTGACAAATAGGACATAATAGTACCATGTGTACTCCTTTAAATTTGTGTATGCATATTTGTAATAATACTTTACCCCGATGTGGCCACCTTACCAGTTAGAAAGAGCCTTCCCAATATTTCACAACAGGTAGCTCCTCCACCCTCATAACAACCCTATGAGGAATAGGATGTCCTCACCTTAGAAATTAGAAGGATCCTGAGACCAGGTGGACTAAGTGACCTGCCCAAAGCCATTAGATGCTAGGAGACCCGAGGTCTAATCTGGGCTCTGCTTCCCAGTCATGAGCTTTTTCTATCACAAAGAGTTTTTCTTCTAACACTTCTAACAAACAGTCCTGAAAAAAAGGCAAGCAGCTGTTGTAATTCCATGTAGGACTTTTCAGCATAATTGAGTAATGTACCTTTTCCTTTTATCTTAACAAATTTTTAAAAATTATAATTAATAAATTGAGTGCATGTCCTGTGTCATTTCTAACTTTGAATCAAATCAAATAAGAGTTTACCTGGAGGAGGCACATATTTAGCAAGTCTAATGTTGATAGTTACTGTCAACACCATTAGCTTCTTGGCTCTGTCACTTTACGGATGTGACTGTTTCCGGTAGGCCAGCAGAGGCTCCCCGAGAGTGTCGTGGAAGCCTTCATAATGGTCTCTGTGTCCTAATGAGGTATGTGGCCCAACACATGTAGAGCACAGTAGCCCCAGCTCCAAGTGGGGTTTTACATTAGCCCGTCCTTTCCCAGATTGAAGAAGCATTTTTTAACTTCTCATTTTCCAACTTCTCCAGATGTTTCAAAGTCTGGTTGTTTAACTTGAAGATATATAAACTCCCAAGAGAGGCAGCATATTTATATTCAAATGAATTTTTTTTAACACATCATTCTTTCCTTCATTTGGCATGGAGCATCGAGTGCTGACTATGGCTGTTTTATTTCCACACTCAGTCACAGAATCCATGAGTCCTACATTTACTGGTTATCAGTATTGAAACTTTAAAGACTGTTACATGAAGTAGTGACTATTTAGACTAGTGTCCGTGTTCATTACTTAGTCAATGTTTTGTTCACTTCCAGAAAGTTCCTTGATGATGGAGTCTGTGTCCCATATCTAAATCCCTGCATAGCCCAAGCTGATCTCACTGTGAAGCCTTCTATATCCAAAGGCTATCTGCAAGCTGTGGATAATGCAGGAAATCCACTTTGCCTTCGCTGTCAGCAGCCCACCTGCCAAACTAAGCCAGAGTGCAAAGTGAACGCTTGGGAGTCACGGTTTTGCTCTCTGAAATGTCAGGAAGAGTTTTGGATTCGATCTAATAACAATTACCTGCGAGCCAAAGTATTTGAAATTGAACACGGTGTGTGTCAGCTATGTAACCTAAATGCACAAGAACTCTTTCTACGTCTGAGAGATGCTCCCAAAAGTCAGAGGAAGACTCTACTGGATATTACCTGGATCTCAAAGCTCCCATTAGAACAGGTAAATTATAATCCTTTGGCAGAGAGAAGGCAGCATTGTATTGAGTGATGAATATTGATTCATTTTCTTTTTTTCAACTTTATAATACAGCAGCTTTTGAAAATACGCACGCAAAAGTAGAGAGAATAATCAACCCGTATACCCATTACCCACCTTAAACAGTTATCAACATTTTGCCTTCATCTGTCCCTCACCTCAGTTCTTTTTTTCTCCTGGAATTATTAAAAAAAATTTTTTTTTAATGTTTGTATTTATTTTTGAGACAGAGACAGAGCATGAGCAGGGGAGGGGCAGAGAGAGAGACACAGAATCTGAAGCAGGCTCCAGGCTTTGAGCTGTCAGCACAGAGCCTGACGTGGGGCTCGAACCCACAAACTGCGAGATCATGACCTGAGCTGAAGTCCGATGCTCAGCCAACTGAGCCACCCAGGCGTTCCCCCCCTTTTAAATTTTTTTTTAATGTTTATATTTATTTTTGAGACAGAGAGAGACAGCATGAGCAGGGGAGGGGCAGAGAGAGTCTCCTGGAATTATTTTAAAGCAAATTCCAGACAACATTTCATTTCCTCTTTTATTTTTTTTTTTTAAGTGATCTCTGTGTCCATCGTGAGGCTTGAACTCATGACCCTGAGATCAAGTCACATGCTCTACTAACTGAGCTAGCCAGGTGCCCCTCATTTCCTCTTTAAATCCTTTCATTATGTATCTCCCACAAAGACTTTCTCCCTCCCTCCTTCTTTCTTTCTGTCGTAAATATAATCCCATACCTGGGTACCTGGGTGCTCAGTCGGTTGAGTGTCTGACTCTTGATTTCAGCTCAGGTTATGGTCCCAGGGTCGTGGGACCAAGCCCCACATCGGGCTTTGTGCTGAGCATGGAGCCTGCTTGGGATTCATTCATTCATTCTCTCTCTCTCTCTCTCTCCCTCTCTCTCTCTCTCTCTCTGCCTCTCTCCACCCCCCCCCCACCGCTGCCCCCTCCTGCCTCTTCCCTGCTCATACTCTCAATAAATTCATACATAAATTTTAAAAATTCCCATACCCCAGTACCCATTATTACACCAACAGTTATGATTCCTTCATTTTTAAGTCCAGGCTTGGTTTCCCAGATTGTCTCAAAAATGTCTTTTTGCAGTTGCTTTGTTCAAATTAGGATCAAAATATGACCCACACATTGTATTTGTTCATTATGCCTCTTATGCTCCATTTAATCCATATCACCCCATCCCATTTTTACACCATTGATTGTTCAAGAAACTGGATCATTTGCCTGTAGGATTTCCTACATTATGGGTTTGTCTTCCTGTATCCTCATGGTATTATTTGACATGTTTCTCTATCCCCCTGATTCCAGAATTATAAGATACAGCAGCTTAATTAGATTCTGATTAAATTATACTGGGGAGAGATCTTAACAGAGGATACATTCCATGGAGAAGCACCTATGGTCTGGTTGTCACTTTTCATGATGTTAGTATTGAATGACCAGGGGCAAACAGATAGCCCCCAAAATATAGTTCATTACAATGAGAAGAAAACATTTATGTTCATCCCACTGTAAAATGTAATTTTAGCAGAACAGTTTATGAAAAAAATATTCTTAGAAAACAATCATCAATATTCACTTTTATTTCCAAATCTCAGCTGGTTTCTAATGTGATCTAATCAGCCCTAAGTTTCAAACTAGAGCAAAATGTGTAATTTTGTAGTGTGCTTAATTTTAAAAAATCACTCCTGAGCCATTCTGTGCCCACTAAAATATTGGATAAATTTCTGCCAGCTGGTCAAATCACACATTTTTATTTATTTAGTATCACCAAATTATGACAGAATTAATTAATTAAGCATTTCTGCAAAAATGAATTACCATGACTTTGAGAGCTAGGGAATTACTTCCTTCATGATACCCAGAGTTCCTGAAATATCCTTTTGTCTAATTGGTGAGGCACACACTGCACCCACCCCAGGGGTGTCAGCCAGACTGCAGTCACTGTCTGCTGCCTCAGAGTGGAGGCTTCCAGAAGACACACAATGAGAAGACTCAGGACATCTTGAAAACAGCCTGTCCGGGACTGTGGAAGTAACATAGTCTACTTCTAAAACAAAAGTGCTCCCAGGCCCAGCAGCACCATAGGGTTCATACTGGGGAGGGCCAGTCAGAGAGGGAGTGATTGTTTTAAGAGTTCAGTCTAGGATGTTGAAGACTGACTCCAAGTGATTTATTTGCCAGGGCATTACTAGGAGGAATACAGAACCACATCTGGATTAAAGAGTCTGTCAGAAGAGAGACAATTCAGAGTAAAAGAATTGGTTACAAAGAGCAGACAAAATGGATTTTTCTTCCTAAGAATGAGTCATTTGCTTGATGCACAAGATGGCCATGTCTAACTGCTTCTAACAGTGCCAGCCTCTGCTAGACGGAGGTTACTGCTCCTGCTTGCTGCCTCTTGGGGCTCCTTTTGGGCTGGGCACTGGGGGTCAGGGTTCCTCTGCCTCCACATGTCAGACAAGCTTCCTTAAAAGTACTTGAGACATAGGTTCCCAGGGCCGGCAGCATGAAGCTGATTTTAATGTTGTCCTTGTCCAAAACCATGGAAATAAAAACAATCTTTGCATTCATCTTTATCATATTTAAAAAACTACAATTCTGTGAGCTGGTTTTCCTACCTCAGGTAGAAAGTTAAAATACATCTTAATGTAGGTCATCACCAATAATATATAAAGTGTATATGTGTGAGTTGGCCTAAATACTGCTGCTTTAAGTGGACATCTTAGTTTATTCCAGATATGCAAGTGATAGAGGTCTGTTGTAGAAACTTTGTCCCAGTCCATGTTAATTTTTAGAGGTTCCCAGATGAATGGCAAAAAGGTTCCGGGTGATAGCCATTAATATTAAACTCTCACTATGACAGGAACAAATGAACTTGGGTCAGTGATTAAAGATTATGTGACTCAATAATATTCAGAAGTTTTTGATTTCCAATGTGTCCTTATTCTTTTCACAGTTTTGTTTTATTGACTATATAAACTAGCTCAAAGGTGCAGAAGCAAGTAATTTTTCCCAATCTGTCAGGAGTTGTGGTATTTTATACTTGTTTGTAATTTTTTCAAAATGGGTTAGGTAAGGGAAAAAGAACTTTTTCAGAAATGTATTTTATTGCTTTCAAATTGCTAACCTAGAGGCTTTTTCCTATTCACAATAAAAGCTATAAAAAGCCATCCTAATGTATTTTTCGCTGTGATTTTGCTGTGTAAACATGATTGCACAAGGCAAAACCAACCGTTCCCACAGTGTATGTTGAAAGTGCTGATCTTCTGTTCTCCTTGTAGCTTAATGAAATGATAAGAAACCCAGGAGAAGGGCATTTCTGGCAGGTGGACCACATCAAGCCCGTGTCCGGTGGCGGAGGACAGTGCTCCCTGGACAACCTGCAGACCCTCTGCACAGTCTGTCACAAAGAGGTAGGTGAAGCTCTGCACACCTGTTTGACTTCATCCTGGAACATCAAATGGAGAATCGGGTATACAGTCCTGTGGAAGGTCATATGGAGGAATCTGTATCCCTTGTCTGGGACCCGAGATGCACTTATCCCTTTCATCACCTGAGTTTCCTCTTGAGACCTATGTAGGTTCTCTGTCACAGATAGAAGCTTCTTCCCTTGTAATTCATTCTAGGACAGAAAATTGTCACCACTGCCTAGAAGAAAATAAATATAACTTAACACAGTCTCAAAGAGACCCAGACCATCAACCAAAAGTTTGGTGAACTGGGGCAGCAACATATATTTGCATTCGCAGCTAAGGATGTCCCGAAATGTCAGAGAACATTAATAAATTATCTCTAGGGCCAACCCAGCTCAACATGCAAACATTATACTCCTGGCCCAAGTGTAAAACCTGTTCACCTTGGCACCTCTCTGAGCAATTACCTGTTGCTTAAAACAGGAGGGAAAAATATAACAGTTGTATTTAATAACTAGGATGAATTTTTAACAGGCAGTCTAGCAAAAGGATCTGATTAAAATTTTCTTGGAAGCATACATTCCACATGCAACTTTGTATCCAACTTTTTTTCTAGTTATGGCAAGATTTAAGCATTTGCCCACATCCGTGATGAGCATTCATAATGTCTGTCCTCCAAAAAGGCTAACATCACTCTGTGGGGTACATGTCCACTGTACTTGATTCAGCTGTGCCCATACTGGTGAACTTGGAAGTTCATTCTTCTGTTTACACACTGTTCTTTACATTTTGAGGTTGTTCCTTCAGATAGATTCTCAGATGTAAAATCACTGAGTCCAGTGTTTGGATATTTCTGAGACAGTAGGAATTTATTTCCAAGCTGTTTTCCAAAGGACAGTGCTCCGTTATGCTCCTCCCGCCCTGTTGGTGGAGGCAGTGCTCACGTAACCACTCCTCCGGGCGTACGTGGTGGGAAAAGAATGGCCAGCCACCATCTTGTGGACCAAAGACACTGATGTTTTTAAAAATGCTGATCAATTGTATTTACACTCCTGAAAACTGTTCAGATCCTTTGCAAGTGTTCATAGTGTATAAGCACTTTCTTAGCTTTCTTTTAATATTTTAGATTCCTCCATTCCTTCACAAATATAATTTTTACATAAATAGGATCTTGTAAGCAGGGTTGTTTTATTTTCATCTCTTAACCCTTTCTTCTCTCCCCACCCCTTCCACCTGGATAACTTCACACATACGTGAGCTTCAACTGGGGGAAAAGTCATCGGATTTACTTCTCAGCTGTGAAAATTATTAGCTCATTCAAGAGTTATGCGATCACTTTTTTTAGATTCTCGTGAAAAATTTTATTTGTGGGAATAGCAGGAGAATCTAGTTCTGATCTACGTTATTTTGTTTTTCTGCACTGGCTTGGGGTTGGGAGTGGCTTCTGAGCCCATAGAATAGGAAACAGGCCTTGAATGACTGCACCGTGAGACACTATAGGATGCCTTCTAGATGGTCTCCCTTGGGTGAGGAGAACCAGGGCCTCCTGTAGTCCCCAAATGAGGTATTCACAGTCTCAATGGGGAGTAAAGCATCTGATCCTAAGAGAATCCAGGACCTTGGGGAATGTACCAGAGCTACTGCGGTCCTCTGCTAGTGCGTGTGTTGATAATGTAGATTCTTCCAGAATAACGAAGTGCAAAGAATTTTTGAGTTTCTGAGGCCAGTACTTTTTTCCTAACAAGTGTACACTTGTATATTTTTTAACTTTTAGAGAACTGCCAGACAAGCTAAGGAAAGAAGCCAGGGGAGAAGACAATCTCTAGCATCAAAGCATGGATCAGATATCACAAGATTTTTGGTAAAGAAATGAAGTAGAAAAATTTTTCAATGGATGACAAATGGTTTGCATGTGGAGGAATTTAACACAAAAAGTTTTGTCATGTTTCTCACTTAAAGAGTGAAAATTTTCAGAGCAAAACTCAAGAATTCAACTTTCCTTTTCATATTATATGCTTTTAGTGTTCGCTACCTTCTGAAAGTACTTAACACAAACTGAGATACAATAATAAATATTTCTGTGGCCTTGATTTCATGCAGACTCTCAGTTATGTTTCAGGAAGGTTTTGTTAAGCTTTCATTTCCCCCTACAGTACTTTAATCATGGTATTATGTCTAGATTGTATTTGAAAAATATACTCTCAATTCCTTGAAAAATGCTGCTGGATTAGTGTTGGCTCCGAACTGCTGTGTGTATAAATGGAACATTGGGAAACTGTAAGGGAAATTTCGGAGGCAGATCATTCAGGAATTCTGAGTCAAGCATGAGCATCCTGGTTAGTATGCAAGAGAGACCCTTGTTCACTAACTGCCGCCAAAATGGGCTTGGGGTACACATTTGGAGTGTTGCCCTGTTTGTTGTATTTCTTAGCTAATTGTCTTTATTGAAAAGATGCTTCTGAGAAAAAGTTAATTGGACCTATGGTGTTGGTAGACAAATCAGGTAATTTTTAAAAACATTTAAAAACTTGAAAACATAAAATGTAAAATTCCACTTTAACTGAAAAATGAAGTTTAAATTAATGCATAAAACTAGGCTTACTATCAAAGCACCCTTTGTCTCCTGGTTATCATTTTGTTTTTAAAATCCTATCTTATTAAAACTATATTCATGGTACCTCTTTTAAAAGGAATGAGGATAAAACACTTCATTTGAAAGCATGATCAGATGGAGATATAAGTTTCAAAAATACAGTGGGTGGCTCAGTCGGTAAAGCATCGGGCTCTTGACTGTGGCTCAGGGCATGATCTCAGGTTTCGTGGGTTCAAGCTCCATGTCAGGCTCCTCGCTGGCAGTGCAGAGCCTGCTTGGGATTCTTTCTCTCTCCCTGTCTGCCCCTCCCCCACTCATGCGCACATGCTTCATCTCTCTCTCTCTCTCTCTCTAATAAATGAACTTAAAAAAATACTATGGTGGGGCACCTAGGCGACTCAGTTAAATGTCTGACCAGTTCATGGTCACGATCTCACAGTTCTCAGGTTCGAGCCCGCATCAGCCTCTGTGCTGACAGCTCAGAGCCTGGAGTCTGCTTCAGATTCTCTGTCTCCCTCTCTCTCTGCCCCTTCCCCGTTCAAGCGCTCTCTCTCAAAAATAAACATTAAAAATATTTTTTAATAAAAAAATACAATGGTAATATTAACATGTAATTGATATTCAAAAATAAAAGTGTGATAACAAAAATAAAGCCAGGCTACAATCCTGCAAAATGTCAAAACCATGAAAGAGAACTATACAAAATCCAGGTCCAAAGAAGAATATAGTCTTGAAAGGCCCATTTGTACATACTATTTGGATGTAAACTTCATTTATTTATATTTTTAAACTTCATTTATTTGAGCACTTTACTGCTTTAATTAGTAGCTGGTGTTTTACGAATGTAGAGGACTTGTTTTTAGAAAGACTATACAATCATGAATTATCCTTCCAGAGTTGTTATTAAGTTTATAACTATTTCATTGTATGAGATCAAATAGCGTTTATTTTATAAATTGGGTCGGGCTTTCTTTCGCCTCCTTTCTGCTTTGCTGGTCAGGCTCTTTGCAGTTTTCTGCCTCATTGCCAGGGTAACCTAGGATTCCTCACGGTTGAGAGCTGAGAAACCGGCAGGCTGCTTTTCCTCCAGCATGGGGTGTTTGCAAGTGACACTTAGGTCTAAGTAGGTCAGATGTCAGTGGAGCTTGCTCTTTAGATTAAACTGAGGTGGCAGTTCTAGGAACAAAGTTCTCAGATGTAAGAAATGTATGACGGTTTGAAATGAAATGACCCATGAAGATGGTCTCTTTTTTGCAGATTTCAAAATCCCAACCAAATAAAAATGCTTATAAGAGCATCAAAAAGAATAAAATACTTAGGAACACATTTAACTAAGGAGGTGAAAGATCTGTCCACTAAAACTACCAGACTCTGATGAAAAAACTGGAAAAGATACAAATGGAAAAATATTCCATATTCAGGGACCAGAAGAATTTATATTCTAAAAAGGTCCATACTACCAGAAGAAATCTATAGATGTGGTGCAGTCCCTATCAAAATTCCAGTGGCATCTTTCATAGAAATAGAAAAAATTTTTTCTAAAATTTGTATGGAACCACAAAAGACCCCTAAATAGGCAAAGCAACCTTGAGAAAGAACAAAAAAGCCAGAGGTATCAGGCTTCCTGATTGCAAACAAGGCTGTACAATCAAAACATTATGGTATTGCCATAAAAACAAACCCTAGATCAATGGAAGAGCACAGTCCAGAAATAAATTCATCCAGAGATATTCAACTGACTTTCAACAAACAAGCCAAGAAAATATGGTGGAAAAAAGAGGGTCTCTTCAATAAATGGTGATGGGAAAACTGGACCCCCCACCTTATACCATACACACAAGTCAACTCAAAATCAATTAAAGACTTGAAAGTAAGACCTAAGACAATAAAACCTCTCTAAGGAAACAGGAATGATTTAGGTCCAAGATGGTGGCTAGGAAGACCTCCTCCCACAGACACACTGAATCTGTACCTACATATAGAATATTTCCTCCTGAAGAACTGAGGACTGATTAAACGGTTTTTGTACAACAAAGGATAGAGAGACCACATAGAGAATAGCAGGAGAAACAGAGACACGTTAGCAACAGGAACCCCAACCCTGATGTAAACTTCATTGGGTAGGGACAACACGGAAGGACCCATGCACAGATTCATCCATGCTGGGGCATGGAAAAAGAGCAGCAGTTCAAAAGGCAACTAGACTATAAGTGAACCCACCCCAGAGGATCCAACTAACTGAAGAAACTGCTAGAACTTTCTCCAGACCCCAGACTTCAGCTGTCCCACCAAGGTGAGCCCAGTGCAGTGTACACCAGGTTACTCCCTTGGTGTGCCCATTGCAGCTCCAGCCAACTTTCCAAGGCAATACAGGCACAAAGCACTCCAGGACACTCCAGGTCTCCATCTGCTTTAGCTCCAGCCAACTCACCAGGGAACACCCTAGGGCCCTGGGGCCCTAGGCCACACCCAGTATGGCTGGAACCATCCGTCCAAGGTACCCCATGCAGAGAATGCCCTGGGACCACCTAGTGCGTGCCCACTTCAGTTCCAGCTGTCCCACCAAGGCACCCCTTTTTGGAGCACCCAGGGACCCCTGCTCTGTGCCTGCTTCAATTCCAATCATCTTACCAGAGTAGCCTCAGTGTAGATTGCCCAGGGAATTCCCAGACCACACCCCCTACAGCTCCAGCCAGCCAGCCAAAATCACCAGGCATACACAGTCTACACCAGGGATGTTCTTACACAAGGCCATTCATCAAGAATAGGAGACATAACTGTTTTGCCTAATTCATAGAAACAAACACAGAAAGTCAAACAAAATGAGACAGAGGAATATCTTCTGAACAACAGAATAAGACCAAAGTTGAGGGAAAAAATTAAATGAAATGGCAATCAATCTATCTGGTAAGAAGTTCAAAGTAATGGTCAAAAGATGCTCATCAGACTTGATAAAAGAGTGGATGAATGTTGCAAGTATCGTGATTCCACATTTCAAAGTACACTACAGAGCTCTAGTAATCAAAACAATATGGTACTGGCACAAAAATAGACACACGGATCAATGGAACAAAATAGCCTAGAAATAAACTTACACATATATGGTCAATTAATCTATAACAAAGGAGGCAAGAATATACAATGGGGAAAAGACAGTCTCTCTAATAAATGATGCTGGGGAAACTGGACAGCTGCATGCAAAAAAAATGAAACTGGACCACTTTCTTACACCATACACAAAAATAAACTCAAAATGGATTAAAGACCTAAATGAGAGATCTAAAACCACTAAAATCCTTTAAGAAAACACAAGCAGTTATTTCTCTGACATCAGCCATAGCAACATTTTTCTAGATTTGTCTCCTAAGGCAAGAGAAACAAAAGCAGAAAAAATACTGGGAATACATGCAAATAAAAGCTCTGCACAGCAAAGTAAACCATCAACAAAGCTGAGAGGCAACCTATGGAATAGGAGATATCTGCAAATATATAGAGGTTAATATCCAAAATATATAAACAACTATAACCCAACACCAAAAAAATTAATAAAAATCCAATTAAACAATGAGATTGCTTGAAAAGACATTTTCCCAAAGATGATATACAGATGGCAAGATATACATATGACAAGATGCTCATCACTAATTATCAGGGAAATGCAAATCAAAACCACAATGAGAAAATTCATATCAGTCAGAATGACTAGTATCAAAAAGACACAAAATAACTGTTCACAGGATATGGAGAAAAAGGAACTCTCATGTACTGTTGGTGGGAAGGCAAATTGAACATGCACTATGGAAAACAGTATGGAGGTTTTTGTGAAAATTAAAGATAGAAATAACATGATTCAGTGATTCTAGTGTTGGGTATTTACCCAAAGAAAATGAAAACACAAATTTGAAAAGATATATGTACCCCTATGTTTACTGCAGCATTATTTACAATAGCTAAGATATGGAAGCAACCCAGGTAGCAATCAATGGATGAAAGGATAAAGAAGATGTGGTATATATACAATGGAATATTACTCAGTCATTAGAAAGAATGAAATTTTGCCATTCCCAACAATATGGATGGACCTAGAGGGCATTATGCTAAGTGAAATAAATCAGAGAAAATAAATACCATATATTTTCACTTACATGTGAAATCTTAAAAAAGCAAAACAAAAAAACACCCAGAAACAGACTCTTAACAGAGAACTAATGGCTGCCTAAGGAAGAAGGATAGGCAAAATAGGTGAAGGGATTAAGAGGTAAAAACTCCCAGTTATAAAATAATAAGTTATGGAGATGGAAAATACAGCACAGGGAATATTGTCAATAATTAATAATTGTGTATGGTGAAAGATGGGAACTACACTTATTGTGGTGAACAGTATATAATGTATTAAACTGATGAATCACTGTTATACAGTTCAAACTAATACAACATATCAACTATACTTCCAGAAAAATAGTGGGTGAGCTTCTTGATAGCTTTTGCATTTGACATCAATAGCGACAAAAGCAAAAATAACCAAGTATGACCATAAAAACTTTAAAGTTTCTATACAGTAAGGAAACCACTGGCAAAATGAAAAGACAACCTACTTGGGGTGCCTGGTTGGCTCAGTCAGTTAAGTGACTTTGGCTCAGGTCATGATTTCACCACTTATGAGTTCAAGCCCCATGTTGGGCTCTATGCTGACAGCTAAGAGCCTGGAGCCTACTTTGGATTCTGTCTCCTTCTCTCTCTGCCCCTCCCCTGCTCACACTCTGTCTGTCTCTCTCTCTTTCAAAAATAAATAAACATGAAAGAGAGAGGGAGAGAGAAAGAAAGAAAGAGAAAGGGAAAAGAAATGAAAAGAAAAGAAAAAAGAAAAAGAAAGAAAGAAGGGGGGAGAAAGAAAGGAGAGGAAAGACAACCTATAGGAAGAGAAAAATTGTGCAAATAGCATACCCAATAAAAGGTTAATATCCAAAATATATAAGAAACTCCTACAACTCAACAGCAAAAAAATAAAATAAATTTTAAAAAAAAACCAATTTAAAAATGGGCAAAGGTCCTGCACATTTTTCCAAAGAATGTTTAAAATGACCAATATTACCAATCATCAAGGAAATGCAAATCAAAACCACAATGACATATCACCTCACACTGGTCAGACTGGCTATTATCAAGACAAGAGAGAATGTTGGAGAAGATGTGGAGCAAAAGGAACCCTTGTGCACTGCTACTGGGAATGTAAATTGGTACAGCACCTATGGAAAATGGGTTGGTTCCTCAAGAAATTTATAATGGAACTACCATATGAGACCAAAACCACACTACTCTGTATATATCCAAAGTAAATAAAACCACTATCTCAAAGAGATATCTGTACCTATTCATTGCAGCTTTATTCACAATAGTTAAGGTATGGAAACAACCTAAGTGTCTGTTGACAGACAAATGGATAAAGAAAGTAAGATAAAGTGGATAAAGAAAGATTGTAGATACCTACAATCTACAATCAATATTATTCAATTTTTAAAAAGACATAAATCTTGGTGGGGTTCCAAGATGGCATCATAGGAAAATCCTGGGCTCACTTCCTCCCACAGACCACCCAAGTTACAAATACATATAAAATAATTCTCTCTGAAAAAGACCTAAAGACACAGAACAACTCTTCTACAACACAGGACAGGAAAAAGAGAGAAACCCACATAGGAATTGGTAAGAAAAGCAGAGAAGTACTCTTGCCAGGACTCCCACTGCCAGTGCATCAACCCACAAGAGGGAGGGATATCACAAATTCATAGCTTCTCTATGAGGAGAGAGGTTTGACATCCAAATCAGGCACCTAACCCATGGGACCTGCACTGAAAAGAATACCCCCCAAAACAAATGCCTTAGAAAACCAGCAGAGCTAATGTCCAGGTAAGCCAGAGGACTGTAGGAAACTGAGATCCTGCTCTTGAAGGGTTAACACACAGACTCACTTGCTACAAGTCCTAATGCAGAGGCAGTAGTTTGAGAAGCAGCTGGGCTATGTGTGAGGGAAGGTCATTTACTAGTCTTAGGGAGCATACCAGAGGAGCAGGGGTCAAGTATAGATCTCTGCAGAGAGAGGTGCTGGCAGGTGCCTTTTTAATTTCCTCTCCTTCCTTGCTAGCCCTGTGCTGGCCAGTGCCATTTTTGATGCTCCCAATCTTCCTTATGAGTGCCACTTGCATGCCCCCCCCCCCAATGTCCTGCAGCCCTGCCCTATCACATGCAGCCCAGTGCTTATCCACCGTGCCTGTACCCTGTGAGATCTGACATGTGGACTCAACCCCAACAGTGTTCATCCACTAGGGCCCCCAGCCCACCAGACCCCAGCCCTCCAACCCCCACACAACTCCATAGTGGCCTCTGCCTTGCCACATCCAGTGGATAAGCTTTCCCCAGTCTGATGTTTATCCACCATGGCCTATAGCCAGCCAGACCCAAAAAGTGAACTCTGCACAGACAATGCTCCTTGAACATCTAGAGCTGGCTCAGGGTGGGGACTTGAGATGTATTTCTGGGCTCCACAGGACTGAAACAAATAAGAGAGAAAGAGCTTGGCAGGCTTCCACCCTGGGCACTGCACAAACAATAGAATGCAACACATTGCCAGACTTCCACTGAGTAACTCTTCAAGTCTGGGAGAACGAACTGCTTCCCTGATTACATAGAAATATTTTTTCCCTAAGTATAATTTATTGTCAAGTTAGTTAACATACAGTGTATATAGTGTGCTCTTGGTTTCGGGAGTAAATTTCCATGATTCATTGCTTACATACAACACCCAGTGCTCATCCCAACAAGTGCCCTCCTCAATGCCCATCACTCATTTTCCCCTCCCACCCTCCCTCAACCTTCTGTTTGTTCTCTAAATTTAAGAGTCTCTTATGGGTTGCCTCCCTCTTTGTTTGAAACTGATTACACAGAAATAAACACAGAGACCCAGACACAATTAGGAGGCTGGGGAAGATGATCCAAGTTAAAGATACTAGACAAAACCTCAGAAAAATACATTAGTGAAATGGAGATAAGCATTCTACCTGATAAAGACTTCAAAGATTAGGCATAAAGTTGCTCATAAACTCAGGAGAAAAATGAATGAATAAAACACAACAAAAGGAAATACATAGAGAAAATAGACTGTTGGTTACCAGAGGTAAGGGAGTTAGAGGGTAGGAGAAATGGGCAAAGGGGTTAGATGAATCATGATGGATGGTAACTAGACTTCATTATGAGTATGGATGTTGAGTATGAGCATGTAATGTATACCTGAAACATATATAATGTTATATTCCAGTTTTACCTCAATGAGGAAAAAAATCCTGCAACAACATGAACCTGGAGGACCATGTGCTAAGTGCAATAAGTCAAAGAAAGACAAATACTGCATGGCATCGCTTATATGTGGAGTCTAAAAAAATAAAATTAGAAGGTGAACTTTTATAAGCAGAGGGTCAAAAAGTAATTACCATGGACAGGGAGGCGGGGGAAATAGGGAAAGCTTCCTAAAAGAGTACAAACTTTCAGTTGTAAGATGAATAAAATCTGAGAATGTAATATATAACATGGTGACTATAATTGATAGCACTGTACTATGTAATTGAATTTTGCTGACAGTTGAACTTCAACATTACCACACACACAAAAAAAGAAGATAAATACATGAGGTGATGGATGTGTTAATTAACTAGATGGTGGTCATCTTTTCACAATGTATATGTCCATCAAATCACCATGTTGTACACTTTAAATGTCTCACAATTTTGTCAATTATATATTAATACAGGAAAAAGATGAATAAAACACTATAAGGAACAAAAAGCATTTGCCACACAGGATGTCGACTGGCCTGTCCCTAGGTCTTTGTACCCTGCCTTCCTTGATTTTTTTTGAAATGAATACAAAGGTAGAAATAGTAAGAACCTGAGAAGGTAAGTCCTGCGGGGGCATTTTAGGGAGATGGTTCTTCCCTCCTCACAATCTGCAAGAGAAGCTGCCTTCTGTGGTGCAAATGGAATGCTCCAAAGGAAGGAAAGTGTCAGGGCAAGCAGTGACCCCTGTGTGTGGAAAGACGTACAGAGTGGCCTCCAAGGACAGCTGTTGTCACAAAGGAGGTGGTGATTCAGTGAAAATCAGTGGGGCCAGGGTGGGTATGAAGAAGGGGGGGGCCCAGTTTTCAAAAGTCTCAGAAGTTACAGGACACAGTTTAGGCTTAACAGAGAAGGATCTGGATCTGCAGAACAAAAATGGGAACTAATGGCTGATGAGTGAACCAGTTTACAATATGGGAGGTGAGAGATGTGGTTGTGCCAGTGAGGCTGTGCCCTCACCCTGGCTTGGGAAGTACAGCTGAATGGAGCGTGCTGCTGGCCGCGGGGGGCGAGGACCTCCTGAGCAGGGTGGCTCACGCACCCAAATACATATGCCTGGTGTCAAGCTGAGTGACATCAATCTCCAGACACTCTCTGATGACTGGCAAAGTTGCTCTTAGTAGTCCCAGAGCCATGGAGAAGATTTCATTTGGAATTTCTAAAGAAATCCACTCTGGACATTAATCACAGCCTAATGTACATTTCTTGGGGAGATTTTCCTGTGACAAATGAATACCTTTCTATATTTCCTTAACTATTGATGGGAAAAGGATTTTCTGTCCACATGTCTTACTAATCTTCAGATCCTTAAGTGAAATATTTAAAATACAGTTTCTTTGGAAATAAAAGTATGAAGCACTTCAAATTATATATCTAAGAAGTCAACATTCTTGAGGTTTTCAGAGTCAAATGGAAAAATTGTGTTTACTTAAGGGATACAGAATCATGGATAATGAACATCAAAAATAGGTTGTAAAAATAATATCTCATTTTATGTTGCATGTTATCAACCTCTCATTCTACCTTTTATTCTTTGAAACTGGAAAAATGCAAGCTCCTAGTCACTGCACAAATCTATTTGAATGATCCAACCACCAGAAAAATGCCCCATCTCCTCCCCAGTTTGTCAATTCCTTTATAGAGGTGAGGGTGTTTTGCCTCCATGGTTGTGTTTATATTTACTACTGAGAAACATCACTGGTACTGAAATGAACTCTGGGCTCTGATTACTGCCTCTATGCTTCAACAGCTTCTCTCCTAGCTCTTTGAAATTACTGACTTTCTTGTTAGTGGATACTAGCTTTTAAAAATAGAAACTGGTATATGAAACACCTTAAAAATAGCTAATTGTTCTGCATGTCCTGAAGTGTTTATATTTACAGACTCCCTGCTTGTATACATACACCTGACTTCCCTATAATCTGAGTTCTTCATCATATTACAGAAACTCCAAACATCTGTATCTCTGTAACAGGTAAGGTCTGTTAAGGAAAGATCGATCCCAAGAAGCTTTTGACTTACTCTACAAAATGAGCTTTAAGAAACCACTATCACACTACCTGACCCTGGCAAGTTCTCAGCAAAAGTAGTTTACTCACAGATGCCACACATAAAGACCAGTCTTGTTTGTAAAGCCAGATTGCTACAGTTCACCTGTAGAGCCACCTGTTCAATCCTGCAAAATGTTTTCCCCACTTTCCTCAGAATACTCCTTTGCCTATGTCTTCACTTTACTCTCAGTCTTCATCACATGGATGTTTTCAAAGGCATGAAAGGCCTGGGACACTACAACCAAATCAAAGACTTCTGCACAGCGAAGGAAAACAGTCAACAACACTGAAAGACGACCTACTGAATGGGAGAAGGTATTGCAAATGAATATCACATAAAGGGTAGCATACAAAATATATAAGTAACTTCTACAATTCGACACCAAAGAAACAACCTAATTAAAAAATCGGCAGATGACATGAACAGTCATTTCTCCAAAGAAGACATCCAGATGGCTGACACATGAAAAGATGTTCAACATCACTTATCATCAGGGAAATGCAAATCAAAACTACAATATCACCTCACACCTGCCAGAAGGGCTAAAATCAAAAACGCAAGAAAAAAGTTTTGACAAGGATGTAAAGAAAAAGGAGCCTCTTGCACTGTTGATGGAAATGTAAACTAGTGTAGCCACTGTGGAAAACAGTATGGAGTTTCCTTAAGAAATTAAAAATAGAACGACACCAAAATCTAGTAATCACACTACTCTGTATTTATCCAAAGAATATAAAGACACTAACTCAAAGGGATACATGCACCCTTGTTCACTGCAGCATTATTTACAATAGTCAACTTATGGAAGCAACCTAAGTATCCATCAACAAATGGATAAAGAAGATGTGGTATATTGGGGTGCCTGGGTGGCTCCGTCAGTTAAGTGTCCAATTCTTGGTTTCAGCTCAGGTCATAATCTCATGGTTCATGAGTTTGAGTCCTGTGTGAGGCTTTGCACTGACAGTGTGGAGCCTTAGAATTCTGTCTCCTCTCTCTCTGCCCCTTCCCTGCTTGCTTTCTATCTCTCTCTCTCAAAATAAACATCTAAAAAAAAGATGAAGTATATATATACAACAGAAAATTATTCAACCACAAAAAGAATTAAATCTTGTAATTTGCAACAACATTGATGGATCTAGAGAGTATATGCTAATCAAAATAAAATAGAGAAAGACAAATACCATATGATTTCATTCATATGCGGAATTTAAGAAACAAACAAAGGGGGGAGAAAGAGACAAACCAAAAAACGAACTCTTAACTGTAGAGAACAGATGGCTAGCACAGGGAAGGTGGGGGGGGGGGTAGTGGTGGTGAAATAGGTAAAGGGGGTTAAGAGCACATTTTCCTTGATGAGCGCTGAGTAATATATGGAATTGTTGAATCACTATATTGTATACCTAAAACTAATATAACACTGTAGGTTAATTACACTTTAATTGAAATTTTTTTAATGAAAATAAATGAAATAGAAAGGCATGAAATGTTACTATTGCTGTTATTCTGTTGTTTTAAAAGCTGCTGTTAGGTTTGGGGAGGATAATTATTAATGCCTCTTTCCCCACATCAAATGGGGAACTGGTTAAGAAATGAGGCGCAGGAGTCAGACTGATGGAATTAAAAACATTAGTTTTGACGCTAACGAAGTAGATTGGAAATCATGCATGAACCTGTTCCCTGGTCAAGCTGATACTTGTGGCCTCCTGTTGAGTTGGGACCCTGGGGCAGCCCCCTTGCAGGAAAGTAGGAGCCTAATCTACCTTGGAGGGCAAGCACACCTTCCCTAAAACCCCACCCCACAGCCACTTGGCCTCATCTTGGGGACAAGAGAAGCATCTCTCGGCCTATCTTCAGGGCCTATGTCCTCAGCACATATAAGTGGTGGAGCAGAAAGCCCCCGTCTTATAGACAGGCTGACCAGAGAGAAGAAGAGGGACAGGCACTTTTATGCTCTATACCTTCTCCTAAATTCTCCAATGCCATAAGTCACTCTGTCTCTATCAGGAAGGAAGGACAAAGGGAGCAGAGAGGCCAAACATCTCCCCTTTTAGCAAAACTTGAGTTATGAGGCATAGGTGTTTACATGTCTCCTCACTGTGTGCTGTCTTATGTAGCACAGTGACAGAATTAGTTCCTAATGAATGTCGTCGTGTCCCTGACCCCTGGCAATGTATTCACTAGTTCCTAAATTCCCCTTGGTCACTGGAAGCCAACTGCCACTCTGAAATTGATTTTTGCCCTTTCTCCAGCCTAATGTGCATCTCTGAGAACCATTTTGTTCCCCCATGCCTGGAGCAGCTTGTAGGTAAGTGTGACTCACTTGAGGTAGTACTGACATCATTAACAACATTAAGTTTCAGCTTATGAACACAACAAAATGTCTTTCCATTTGTTTATGTCTTCTTTAATTTCTCTCAGCTTTTGTTTGTATTTTTCAGTTTACACGTCTTCTTTTCCCTTGGTTCTTGTGTATTATTTTCGATGATATTATACATGGAATTTTCTGAATTTCTTTTTCAGATTGTTCATTAGTAGTGGACAGAAACCTGATTTTTGCATGTTGATTTTTTTGCCCTTAATTTTTGCTGATTATTTCATTTTTTGGAGTTTTTATTTAAATTCCAGTTGGTTAACATACAGTGTTGTATTAGTTTCAGGTGAACAATATAGTGGCTCAACAATTGTATATATTACCCTTTGCTCATCACAAGTGCACTCCTGAATCCCCATCACCCTGATCACCCCTTCTCTCTTTGGTTACTAGGTACAATAAATATCCTTTTTTGTTCTTTCACCTTCAACCTATTTGTCTTTGGATCTAAACTAAGTCTCCTGAAAGCAGTATAAAATTGATCTTTGTTTTTTATCCTTTCCACAAAATTCTTGTGACTGAAGAGTTTGATCCACTTATATTTATAGTAATTAATGATGGGGAAGGACTTCTGACATTTTGTTCTGTCTTTTCTATATGCCTTACAGCTTTTTGTCCCTCATTCTTGCATTACTGTTTTCTGTTTGGTTAATTTATCTTAGTGACACATTTTAATTCCTTCCTCTTTTCCTTTTCAGTATACTCTATAACTGTTTTCCTTGTGGTTACCCTAGGGATTACATTTTATATCCTAAGGTTTATAACACCCGAATTTGAATTTATAACAGCTTAACTTCAATAACAGGCAAAAAATACTTTTAAACATCTCCATCCCTAACCCCTTTCATTACTGATGTTACACAAAATTACATCTTTATGCATTGTGTGTCCAAGAACATAGACTAATAATTTTTCTATGTGTTGGTCTTTTTAAAATTTTTTAAGCTTATTTATTTTGAGAGAGAGAGAGAGAGGGAGGGAGAGGGAAAGAGAGAGAGAGAGAGAGAGAACATGTGTAAGTGGGGGAGAGGCAGAGAGAGAGGGAGAGAGAGAATCCCAGGCAGGTTCCAGGTGCCTGAGCCACCCAGGCACCCCTCTATATATTAGTCTTTTAAATCATGTAGAAAAAAAAGAGCAGTGTTACAAACCAAAGTTACAATTTACCAGGTTTTATAATTTTCTACGTGTGTATCTTTACTGGAACTATTTATTTCTTCATATAGCTTTGAGTTACTCTCTAGTATACTTCATTTCATCCTGAAGAATTCCTTTTAGCATTTCTTACAGGGCAGTTCTAGTGGTAATGAACTCCATCAGCTTTTATTTATCTGATTATCAAATTATCTAATTCCTCCCTCACATTTGAAGGACAGCTTCACCCAATATAGGTTTCTTCGGTTTTTTTTTTTCATGCAGCACTTTGAATATATCAACCTACTGCCTCCTGTCCTCCACTGTTTCTAAAGAAAAATCTGCTTATAATCTTGAGATCCCTTGTATGTGATGAGTCACTTCTCTCTTGAAGCTTTCAATATTCTCTCATCTTTCACTTTTGACAGTTGGAATGAATGTGTCTGAATGTGGGTCTCTTTGAGTTATTGTATTTGGAGCTCATTGAACTTCTTGGGTATTAATATTGATGTCTTTCATCAAATTTGGGGTTTGGGACCATAATTTCTTCAGATAATCTCCTTGCTCTTTTCTTTGTTCTCATGAGACCACAATACATATATTGGTCTGCTTTACAGCTCTATTTACTTTTCTTCAATCTGTTTTCTTCCTGTTCCTCAACTTAATATTTCACTCATATTTTCTCAAGTTTGCTGATTCTTTTTCCAGCTTAAATCTGCTTTTGAATCACTCTAGTTAACCACTCCCTTTCACTTATTGTACTTTTCAGCTCCAGAATTTCTTTTTCTTTACCTCTTTATTGATATACCCATATTATTAATACATAATTTTCTTGACTTTGTGCTCATCTTCCTATAGTTCTTTGAGTTTCTGTAAGACAGTTGTAGTCCCTGTGTAGTACATCCACCTCTGGACTTTCTCAGGGATGGTTTCTGTTGATTTAATTTACTTTGAATTTGTCATAGTTCTTTTCTTCTTTGTATGTCTTAGGATTTTTTGTTGAAAACTGGACATTTTTTGGTAAGATTTTACTTTTAAGTATTCTCTACATTGGGCTTGAATTCACAGCCCAAAGATCAAGAGCTGCATGCTCTGCTGACTGAACTAGCCTGGCTCCCCCAAAACTGGACATTTAAATCTTATACTGCGTTAACCCTGGAAATTAGCTTCTCCACCTGCCCAAGGGCTTGCTAATTTTGTTGTTATTGTGCAGTATCTCTATGCCTAGAATCAGAGAGATGTAAACTTAAGATCTTCCCAGGTCTAGGGGCACCTGGGTGGCTCAGTTGAGTGTCCAACTCTTGATTTCAGCTCAGGTCATGATTTTGCAGTTCATGAGTTCAAGCCCTGCACAGGGCTCTGTGCTGATGATATAGAGCCTGCTTGGGATTCTCTCTCTCTCTCTCTGTCTCTCTGTCACTCTCTCTCTCTCTCTCTGCCCCTCCTCTACTCACACTGTCTCTTTCTCTCAAAATAAATAATCTTAAAAAAAAAAAAAAAAAAAAGAAAGATCTTCTCACATCTTCTCTAAGCCTTCACCTTTCCCTGGGTATACATAGTGATTTTCTAAATTCCCAGTCTATTCAATTGCTCTTGAATGATGTAGTCCTTAAATGCCTAGCTTCCAACAAGGGAGAAAGGGGGAAATGAATGGATTAAGAAAAATAAGTTCTGGGTCTTCAAATCCCTTGGAAACCACTTTAGATGGTAGGATTGAGACAATGACTGCTCACCTCTGTGTCTATACCTCTGCAACCATAAGCAACAATCAGAACACAGATCTCTTTGGAGAACAAAGTCCTTATTGCTCACCCTGGCTCCCACAAGCTGTGCAAAGCTGCTCCCATTACATGTGTATGGCTGCCTACCTTGAGAGTGAGAATGGGGAACAGGTAGCCACTAATGTGCTAAGAGCTGAAATTGACCAAAATTAACCACAATTTACTGTCCAAGACTTGCCCTGGAAGTTTTAAGTCTTTGAATAGACTGTAGAGCTCTAAAGTAGTTATATCAGACAGATTTGTGCCAATACAATTATCTAGGTAGGGAGATGGATCCCTGGTTCTTCCTCCCTCACCTTCCCTGATGTCGTGCCATATTTACTTTTAAATTGCATAATAACCACTTTTAAAAGCAAAAGGAAATAAAACAATATATTTAACCCAGGGTATCAAAAACATGATTTTTCCATATAATCAATATAAAAAAGTTTTTACTATGTTCAAAAGTATATATTTTGTACTTAGAGAATATATCGACTCAGATGGTAATTTTTGGTGGTTAAAATATACTACCAAAATAATAACATGTTTAAGATAAAAATATTTTATACTGCCTCAGTTTTACAATTTATCTTTAATGACAATTAAGCAAAATGTACAATTCAGTTCCCCAGTTGCAGTAGCCACATTTCACTTGCTCAGTAGCCACATGTGGCACTGGCCACTGTATTGAATAGGAAAGCTCTAGATTCCTATCTTGAAAATGAGATTTGTGAGGTGAAGTTTGGTTTGGTTTACCTTCTATGCTTTACGAAGGGCTTTCCGTCCCTTCCTTTTTCAAAACGTCCACTGGATTAGGTTAGACACTTACCTTTATAAGGCAATCAAGTAATCTGCTGAAGGCTGGCAGGCTGCTGTAGCCCTCTTAAGGACCACCTCACTGCATATGAACGAGTGGCTGGATCTTCTAGGCAAAAGTTTCCAGAAGGTGTGGGAGTACGCACAAATCATTTAGTACTTGTCTTGCATTCTAGAAGCAGCAATGCATTCACCTCAATCCAGCAAACCCCCCACCAGTTCTGAAGAGAGTAACAGTGCTGGCTGTGGCTTCAGTTTCATTTTACAACCCTGAGGAAGTTCCGCTCTGTTTGTGGGGATCATGCTGCGACCATCCATGTGGTGGATACCAGCTGCTTCAGGGAAAACTGTTTCTAATATTGCTGAATGAGTGTGACAACGGGAACTTCAGCATTTTTCACTTTTTCATTTTTTTTTTTTTTAATTTCAGTTAACTAACACAAGATGGTAAACGTCAGCAAATACAGGTTAAAACCCTAAGAAGCTACCATTACCATTTCACACACATCAAATTGGTAAAAAGAATTTATCTTTGTCAACATCAAAAGCTGGTAAGAATATGAAAAGGAACTCTCATCCAAAACTAGTGGTAACATAAATAATTTCAGCCACTTTGGAAAAAAAAATTGGCATTATCCAATCAAGTTGAAGTCACAGGTCCCTCACCAGTACTGTAGTCCCCACTTATCCATGGGGAATACTTTCCAAGACCCCCAGTGGAAGCCTGAAACTGCAGACAATACTAAACCTGATATATACCATGTTTTTTCCTACACACACATACCTATAATAAAATTTAATTTATAAATTAGGCACAATAGGAGATTAGCAATATTAATAAAATAGAACAATTATAATGACATACTGTAATAGAAGATGGGAATGTGGTCTTTCTCTCACATACTATTTTTTTCCTATACAGATATATCTATGATAAACTTTATAAACTAGGCAGATTGCTAAGAGATTAACAATAACTAATAATAAAATAGAACGTTTATAACAATACACTACAATTAAAGTTACATGAATGTGGTCTCTCTCAGAATATTTTATTATACTGTACTCACGCTTCTTCTTCTTGTGATACTGTGACATGATAACATGCCTACATGATGTGATGAAGAGAGGTGAATGATACAGACACTATGAAATAGTGTTTGGCTACTATTGACCTTCTGGAGATACACCGGAGGATCATCTACTTCTGGACCACTGTTGACTATGGGTAACTGAAACCATGGAAAGTGGACCCATGGATAAGGGGAGACAATGTAGTAATAAATGCAGTTTTGTATCAATTCTATTACTTGTTCACTTAATAGTCATATGTAGTGGCAGGAACTTGATGGATTAGAGAATGATGTAATGGTGTCCCCCCTTCAATACTGTGTGATCTAGGAGATTCAAACAACGTTTGTGTCTGTTGCTAATGTATCCTGACAATCACAGCTGGCATCCTTTATGCTTTACATTAGCTGGCAAAAATCTTTGAAGGGTTGGATAAATGTAGTGAGGGGTGGCTTGTTACAAGAGAGGGGTAAATAAAGAGCGGGACCAGCCAAGTGGCAAATTGGATGACTAGTTTTAGAGAGGAGGATAGGATTCCCAAATAGCAGGATTTCAAATATATGCTTCACCCATTTATATAGTTTTGTTGAAAATCTGCCCTAAATCTTAGGAATTACATGTCAAATAAAAGGCAGATATCATCTTCTCACTTTGCCACTGGAAGAACTGACATATTCTTGCTTACCCTATTGAGAAATAAATGGTGGTACTTAGCCAAGCTAATCAAGAAAAAAGAGTACTCAAATAAATGAAGTCAGATAAGAAAGAGAAGTTAACACAGAAATACAAAAGACCATAAAAGACTACCATGCACAATTATATGCCACCAAAGTGGACAACCTAGAAGAAATGGATAAATTCCTAGAAACATGCAGTCTTCTCAGACTGAATCAAGATGAAATAGAAACCTAAACAGACTGATTACTAGTAATGAAATTGAATCTGTAATCAAAAACTCCCAATATAGCAAAGTCTATGATCAGATGGTTTCACAGTTAAATCTACCAAACATTTAAATAGTTAATACCAGGCACCTGTGTGGCTCAGTCGGGTGAGTGTCCAACTTCAGCTCAGGTCATCATCTTGCAGTTCATGACTTCAAGTCCCACGTTGGGCTCATTGCTATCAGCCTATCAGTGCAGAGCTTGCTTTGGATCCTCTGCCCCCTTCTCTTTTTGTTCCTCCCCCGCTTATGCTCACTCTCAAAAAATAAATAAAACACTTAAAAATAATAATAAAAAATTTAAAAAAATAGTTAATACCTATCCTACTCAAACTATTCCAAAAAACAAAGAATGCTTCCAATATCATTCTATGAGGCCAGCCATTACCTTTATATGAAAACCAGAGAGACACTACAAAAAAGAAAATTAGAAACTGATATCCCCAAGGAACATAAATGCAAAAATCCTCAAAAAAATTTTAGCAAACAGAATTCAAAAATATATTAAAATGATCATTCACCATGATCAAGTGGGACCTATTCCAGGGAAAGGATGGTTCAATATACACAAACTGGGGCACCTGGGTGGCTCAGCCCATTGAGCATCCAGCTCTTGATTTTGGCTCAGATCATGATCCCAGGGGCGTGGGATCCAGCCCCATGTCAGGCTCCGTGCTGAGTGTGGAGCCTGCTTGAGATTCTCCCTCTTCCTCTACTCCTTCCCGCTGTTCTCTCTCTAAAATAAAAATAAAATAAATAAAATAAAAAATAAAGGTGGACATTTTTAAAAATTAAAAAAATATACATAAATTATTCAATATGATACACTACATTAACAAAATGAAGAATAAAAACCACACCAGCATCTCAATAGATGCAGAAAAAGCATTTGACAAAATTCAAAAACTATTCATGATTAAAACTCTCAACAAAGTAGGTACAAAGAAAACATACCTCTTTTGCCATATATGACAAACCCCCACCTAGCATCATACTCAATGGTGAAAAGCTGAAAGCTAATTTGTGGGAAATGCAGGTCTCCCTGGGTAGCGCTGGCTTCCCCGATTGCTGGGGACATCATTTTGGAGCTGATCCCATTACTTTATTGGTAACTTTATCATTTAGCACCCTACTTCCTACTTCCCTCCAACCGTCCCTATTGTCCCTATTTCTGTGCACCAGGCCCTTGCACCTAATATTTACATCTCAATAGGTTTATTGCTGAAAAGGCTCTTGAGTACATGGATCTTAAAAGGAAGCAGTCAGGATTGCTGAGGAACAAAATACCAATTCTAGCACTTCACAAATGTAATTTATAAAATTCCTAATAAGGCATCTGCTATATGGACTGTTCCATCAATCTGAATTAACAACAACCAAATGAATCATCACAGTTAATTGGCATGATTTCTGTCTTCTTTTGTTATTTTTCTAAATGTTTTACTTAGAAAGCAGCCTACTGTTCTTAGTAAAACTAATGGATGGTGAATACCAACTCAACAACTCAGGATGTTTTCTCAAAGTGTCTTCTAATTGCTGCTTTGAAAAATGAGGGAGCATTTGATTGCTACCCCCCTCCTCTTCCTTTCCATGCTAAGCCACAAGAACTAACAGTATAGGTATAAATATCTTTCAGCTGATTAAATGATGTCCTGGCAAAAGATCCGTTTTGGTGTAATTTTTTGGACACTCTTCCAAAGAATGCTCTTTCTACATGAGAACACAATGACATTTCCCATTCTTTCAGAGGAGGATAACAAAGGAATTACCTTCCTGCTGAAATGGCTCGAGAGTTCTTAGCTTTTTGTACCACTATGACAAGCCAGCCTACAATTTCAGGTTGGAATGTGGCATTTTTTTTCAGCAGCATCCCTAAAGCCATCAAGTACAACAGGCAGGATGAACCGTGAAGCATGATGTAACCTTTAGACTCAAGGCCGGCAACATAAGGGTCTATACCATTCTCCCTCCAAATCAGTAAAAGTCAACAAAACTAGATTTTAGCATGATCTGAACAAACAAATCCTCATTCCTTGGCAAGCTAAGAACATTCTGGTAGGAGCTGGGAGCTGTGGCAGAGTCAGAGGAAACAGGCTATAGTATGTGCTCCCTTTCACTCTTATGGATGCCCTGCTTCCATCCTGACTCCACACCCAGGTCTGTACTCACAGAATTTACTTGCCTTTTGTCTACTGTCCATCGTGACCCATCTGTGAAAGAATACCTGGCTGATAATATTCCCCTGAGAAACCTGCTCCTTCCCCCAGGGAAGCCTTCGGCTGGTGGCATGCCTGACTTGTTTGTCAGACACTGAGATCTGCTAACAGCCCAGTGACAGGATCTTTGACTAATCTCTGGACATTGGAAGGGGATGCTAGAGTCCTTCTCTAGGTCTAGAGACCTTCTCTCCGTGGTCCACCCCAGTCTTCACATAAATACTTTCCTTGGATGTTGAGGAAGGATGGACTTATTCCGAAAGGAGGGCAACCCTTCCTGAGCTCCAAAAGACTTCAAGCTCTTTTACAACCACAGCTTTCACCTGAGCTACAAGCAATCTAATGTTCTCCATAAGAAGCAGGTCAAGACCACAGCACGTGTTTTGCAACACTTGCTTACCTGTCATTCTCAGAGACAGGGAGCATCCATTTACTTGGACAGCGACGGCCCCCAGAAAGACACTCCCAGGAACCACACCACCAGCCTTGTACATGGCTACCTGAGCGGTTATTATAAAACACCAGTGTGACCTGTTCTCTGTTCTCTATTAGTAATTATCTCAGGATACCCAATGCTAGCTGCCACATCAGAAAAAAATCCAATTCTCAGTAGCTTAACAAAATAAAGTTTATTCTTTAACTTGTGGAAAGCCTGAAGCGGGCCAGGCAACCCTCTTCCACTTATACCTACACCAGGTAGCATGGGATCCTCCTGGACCGTCATGCAGGGAAAGGGATGGAGGGGGCCTGGGGCCCTTGACTGCCTCCTCACTTAGCTCACAGACCACTGGCCTAAACACCCTAATCATTAGGGGAAGTTTTCATGAGCTCTAACTCCCTGCCTTGCTCATGGAGCATCTTGTCAACTTTTCTACCCAAGAACAGTACCTATAATGGAGAGCAAAGTGACATTTACTGTCAGGAAGTCTGAGGGAGTAGCCCTCAAGGGGGACTCTTGCACCCTGCTCCTTGTTACATCCATGTTCATTTCCATATGAAAGTCTTTTCTGATTATCAGGAAAATACCACCTCTCAATTTTGCAATCCTACATCTTACGTGAGTGAAATGTTCAGTTCCCACACAATATACTATTTTTTAAAATAGTGAAATAAACAACAATATACCCACTACCTAAAAAAAATAGGGTATCTCCAGTACCTTTAATGCTTTTATTGTGCGCCCCAACTACATCCACTTGCCATCCCCACAAACAGAACCACTGTTCTGAAATGTGTGTAAATCATGCCCCTGCTTTTCTTTATAGGAATACTACATATGTACATATTTGTAAGCAGTTTATTGTTCTATTGTTAGAGTTGCCTGTTTTCGGCCTTTAAATAAATGCAATCTTACTGCATATATGCCTCTGTGACATGCTTTTCATACTCAATTCTGTGTCACCCATGCTAGTGTCACAATGGATCGTTTATTTTCACTGCTCTATGGACATACTGTTATGTGATTATCCTTCCTACTGCTGAAGGGTATCAAGGTTTCTGGTCTGCAGACTTCATGAAGTGCTGTTGTGAACATTCCTGCTCATGTCTCCTGGTACACAAATGCACAAACATTTCTCGAAAGCAGTGGTTCCAAGTTTGAATGTGCATCAGAATCACCTGGAAGGTTTGCTCAAGAACATACTGCTGGCCCCAGACCCAGAGTCTCTGGTTCAGCCGGTCTGGATGGCTGGAGAATGTACACCTTTAACAAGTTCCCAGAAGATGCTGGTGCTGCTGGTCTGGGGATTGCAGTGTGAGAACCACTCCCTAAAGGACATACTCAGGGACAAGTTACTATATTATAGGCTATGTACATGTTCAAATTTTATTAGGAAACACAAATTATATTTCAAAGTTGTACCAATTTACACTGTTGCCAACCATGGATAAGCCCTTGTTGCTCAAAATCCTTGTCAACATTTGAATATTGTCTTTCAGATTTGTGTCCATTTGTTATGTGTGAAATGGTACCTCGCTATGGATTTACTTTGCATTTCTCAAATTACTAAAGAGGAAAAATCTCTCATAAACGTTTTGCTCATTCTTTTTTATTCTTCTATGGCCAGTTTATGTCTTTTTTTAAACCTATTTTGCTAATAGGTTTTCAGCCCTTTTTAACTGATTCATGATTAATGATTTTTAAATATGTTAAATCTATTCTGGACACTAATTCATGTCAATTGTGTGCAAATGCCATTTTCCATTCTGTGGTTTCTCTTTTCATATTCTTTATGGCGTTTGTTGAGAAAAAGTTCTTAATATTAATGTAGCTAAATTAATTGGTATTTTTCTTTATGGTTATATTCTTTGTGTCTTATAAGCATCCAACTCTTGATTTCAGATCAGTTCATGATTTCACGTTTTGTGAGTTTGAGCCCTCTGCCTGCTCTGCACTGACAATGAGGAGCCTGCCTAGGATTCTCTCTCTTTCTCTCTGCCCCAAATAAATAAACTTATTTTTTTAATGTTTATTTTTAAAAGACAGACCACAAGTGGTAGAGGGGCAGAGAGACAGGGAGACACAGAATCCAAAGCAGGCTCCAGGCCCTTAGCTGTCAGCACAGAACCCAATGCAGGGCTCAAACCCATGTATCATGAAATCATGACCTGAGCTGAAGTCAGATGCTTAACCAACTGAGTCACCCAAGTACCCCCTCAAAAAGTTTTTTTTTTAAAGCTACTTTCCCACATAGTATTCTAAACATTTTATGTGGGTTATTTTTGTTTTTTGTTCTTTGTTTTTATATAAGAGTCTTTCATCTGCCAAGAATTGATTTTTGAGTAGGGAGTGATCTAAGCATCCAATTTCATTTCATTTCCCTCTTGAGGTACAAGCATAACCTCTTGTCCGAGTACTGTTTATTGAATATGCCATCATTTCCCCACTGATCTGCCTTACCGTCTCTACCAGAACTTAAGTTTCCTTATATAGCTGGGGCTCTCTGTTTTATTAAACTACTTTGAGTCAATACCACACTCTTAGTTATTACAGCATTATAATAAGTCTTAATATCTTATAAAGCAAGACTTCCTAATTTATTGTTCTTTTTCAAGAATAGTTTGGCTATTGGGGCGCCTGGGTGGCTCAGTTGGTTAAGCATCTGACTTCGGCTCAGGTCATGATCTTATGGCTTTCTGCGCTCAAGCCCTGAGTCAGGCTCTGTGCTGACAGCTCAGGGCCTGGAGCCTCTTCAGATTCTGTGTCTTTCTCTCTCTCTCTCTCTCTCTCTCTCTGTCCCTCCCCTGCTCACACTTTGTCTCTCAAAAATAAATAAACATTAAAAAACTTTTATTAAAAAGAATAGTTTGGCTATTTATGGCCTTTTGTTCTTCCATATACATTTTAGACTCAACTATCCTAATTCCACCAAAACTAAAAAAAACAAAAAAACAAAAAAACAACCCATTTGAGATTTTATTAGGAATAGTATAAGTAGGTCACTGTGGGGAGAACTGACATCTTTGTGATACCAATTCCTTGTATGCAAGAACAATGGTATATCTCTCAATTTAGCCTTTTAATTTGTTTCAATAAAGTTTTAAGATTTTCTCATTTAAAAAACTTGCATATCTTACATGAACAAACAATTGTCCAAAGAAGGCATCCTGACAGCCAACAGGCACATAAAAAGATGCTCAGTATCACTCATCATCAGGGAAATGCAAATTAAAACTACAATGAGATAATCACCTCACACCTGTCAGAATCAAAAACACAAGAAACAATAGGTGTTGGTGAGGATGTGGAGAAAAAGGAACACTCATGCACTACTGGTGGGAATGCAAACTGGTGCAGCTGCTCTGGAAAACAGTAGGAGGTTCCTCAAAAAGTTAAAAATAAATCTACCCCAGGTCCAGCAATATCACTACTGGGCATTTTTTTTTTAATTTTTTTTTTTTTAATGTTTATTTATTTTTGAGACAGAGAGAGACAGAGCATGAAGGGGGGAGGGTCAGAGAGAGGGAGACACAGAATCTGAAACAGGCTCCAGGCTCTGAGCTGTCAGCACAGAGCCCAATGCGGGGCTCGAACTCATGGACCGCGAGATCATGACCTGAGCCGAAGTCGGCCGCTTAACCGACTGAGCCACCCAGGCGCCCCTCACTACTGGGCATTTACCCAAAGAATACAAAAACACTAATTCAAAGGGGTACATGCACCCCATATTTATAGCAACATTATTTACAATAGCCAAATTATGGAAGCAGCCCAGTGTCCATCAATTAATAAGTGGACAAAGAAGATGTGGTGCATGTACACACACACACACACACACACACACACACACACACACAATGGAATATCACTCAGCCATGGAAAAGAATGAAAACTTGCCATTTGAAACAACATGGATGGAGCTAGAGAGCATAACTGTTAAGCAAAATAAGTCAGTCAGAGAAATACAAATACCATATGATTTCACTCATATGTGCAATTTAAGAAACAAATGAGCAAAGGGGAAAAGACAAATTAAAAAACAGACTCTTAACTATAGAGAACACACTGATGGTCACCAGAAGGGAGGTGGGAGTGGGGGTTACAAAGGTGAAGCGGATTAAGGAGTGCACTTGTGATGAGCACCGGGTGATGTATGGAAGTGTTAATCACTATATTGCACACCTGATATATTACACACCTAATATAACACTGTATGTTAACTGGAATTAAAATAAAAACTTTTTAAAAAGTACTTAACATGCTTAAAAACAAAGGCTTGCATATCTTTTGCCAAATTCACCGCTAGGCAATTTTTGTTGTTATTGGAAATTATATGTTTAAATAATTAAAATTTATAAAATATACACTTTAATATTTATCTAGTATTTCAGTTGCTTTGGCTATGGTTTTTCAGAGAATCTAGGATGCCACTTTCTTTACCCTTAAATTTTAACTGCATGACTTTACCATATGCAATAAAAAGAATAATAGATCTCTGCTATGTCTGATAGGATTCAAATTTGAAAATATATCTCCTAAATCAGCTCCAAATGTTCCGACAACTTCTTTCCTGAGAATTGACCCAACATCGCTTTTGTCATTTTTCTCCAGCAGAACACAGTGGGAGAAAAGCGGGCAGAGGGGAGATGAAGACATTCATCATTTCTATTAAACACAGATTTATTAAAAACTAGGCCTAGAAAACTAAAATGGGAAAATACTGACAATGGGTGAGTCTGTGTAATGGATTTACAGAATTTCTTTGTACTATCTTTGCAACTTTCTAAGTTTGAAATAATTTCCAAATAAACTGTTAAAAAGAAACTTTCAGGAATAACAAAAATCATGAACATGACCATTCTAGAGTTACTGCCACACCTTCTGTCAAAGGATTCTTTCCTGTTCAAGACCCTTTCCTAGGAGGGCAATCCATGAACATCCATGAACATTTTTCAGGTACGGTTGAAGGGAGAACCCAAGGAAGTTAGTCTGTTGGCTGGCCAGTGGCCCACAAAATACGCCTAATGGGCTGGATGAAAAAATGAACTGGGCTGATCATGTGCTTTACAGAATTGGAAAAGTGAAAGACCAAGCTAGGAAGTAACAGAAGCTGGTACTGAAAGGTGCGGATGTGGAAGGGAAGAGATGCTGTCTCGGGCCCTGAGCAAGCTCACAGTCCACAGGAACCAAAGTATGAACAAGATGAGGAGGCTGGCTGGTACTGGGACAGAAAGACAGTCACTTGGAGCCAAGTCACATTCATGGTCATACAATAGCAGGGAGGAGTGAATTCCCGTAGCTAAGGTTCTCTAGAGCTAACCCCCTCCAGACTCTAGACTCCATGAGATCAAGTTCTTTGATGGCTCAGTTTCATTTCATGGCCCTCACTGCTCCCATGATTCCTTACTTTGGGTCTTTGTAACAAAACAAAACAAAAAAACAAACAAATAAACAAAACCCAACTAGGGACACCTGGGTGGCTCAGTCGGTTAAGTGTCCAGCTCTTGATTTCGGCTCGGGTCATCTCACAGTTCATGGGTTCAAGCCCCACATCAGGTCTGTGCTGACAGCACAGAGCTGGCTTGGGATTCTGTCACCCTCTCTCTCTATGCCTCCCCCACTCACACTATCTCCCTCTCAAAATACATAAATAAACATTAAAAAAAAAAAAAAAAACCTGCACCAGCCAAATGACAAGTAACCACGTACCATGGCTACCACATGCTACCTCCAAGACAAATGAAGTCAACTGAACCTGTGACCTTCCCATGTATCTGGCCAGGCCCTTATGTGTGCTGCTTTCACAGCCTGGTCAGGCTTCCCCCTCCTCGGCTCCTCCCATCACTAACCCTGGAGAGCACATGGATGGTCACAGACAAACCCAGAGTTGTTCTCTCCACAGAGGTGGGAGGAGGGCTAGCAGAGCACCTGCACCCATGGGCCCATGTGCATTTCTTCATAGGCAAGGAGCATCTTACATGCAGGAAACTCTTTGAGCTGGGTGTTGTTCATTTAACTCAGGCCTATGATTGTTAAACAAGCTCACATACTGTGTTTCTACCTGGAAATAGCTCTCTACATCTGACAGGTTCCGTAGACCTTTCTCCCACCACAGGGTCTAAGGATACTGTCCCCAGGGTCTTTTGAGTTCTGTGATTCCTTCTTTAAAGTGTTGTCTTGTCATTGTTGTTTTCCATTTCAGTGATAAGCTGAACAATGACTATCAGCTATTCTGACTCACATGAAGGCTGGGGGCCCAGTTGAAATTCCTATCACAGTGCTGCGAAGTGATTCAAAGAGAAATACCAGGTCTGTATGAAGCTGTTCCCTTAAGATATACCATGCATTAGTGGCATCTGGGTGGCTCAGTTGGTTAAGTGCCTGACTCTGGATTTTACCTCGGGTCATGATCTCACAGTTCATGGGATTGAGTCCCTGCATCAGGCTCTGCGCTGACAGCACAGAACCTCCTTGGGATTCTCTCTCTCCCTCTCTCTCTGCTCCTCCCCTCCCTGAACCCCCCCCCCCACCGTCTCTCAAAATAAATAAACTCAAAAAAAAAAAAGATACAAACTGGGGTGCCTGGGTGGCTTAGTTGGTTGAATGTCCGACTTTAGCCTAGGTCATGATCTTGCCATTCATGGTCCATGAGTTCGAGCCCCCTGTCTCGACAGCTCAGAGCCTGGAGGCTGTTTCGGATTCTCTCTCTCTCTCTCTCTCTCTCTCTCTCTCTCTCTCTCTCTCTCTGCCCCTCCCCCACTCAGGCTCTGTCTCTCTCAAAAATAAACAAACATTTAAAAAAAATTTTTAAAAAGATATATACTATTTGTGCTTGAGAAACTCTGGATTAGCTTATTTAACTGTGAGAAAATTACCTGCTCTAAGATCATTTATAATAATTTGACTATTTGCAAAAGTTTCAGCTGAAATCTTCAGTAATGAGGGTCACCTATATCCCGACCTTCTCACAAGACTTGCTGAGCTATGATGTTCCCATTAGGACCTGAGCAGTCCTTCTTGAGCTGCCCCCAGCAGTACCCCTGTGCCTGAAGGTAGGTAGGTCAGCTTTTCCTACAGGTTGGTCATACATCAGCTTCCAGAAGCAGGTTCCAACCAGGATTCTTCTGGGGAATCCCCTAAACACATGAAGGAAACATGTCTGCTCTCCAGCCAGATGGCATAAGATCTGAAACTCCTGGGCTCTTTGGGCAGATTCACTTTTATAGACTGTCTATGGCCCAGCAGAGACGCATCCAGTCGGGACTGGGCAGCCTCCACACAGACCCATTCTAGGGAAGCTACGTTCTTACACCACATCCAATTAAGCTACACAAACCTCCTTCTGGCCGGCCAGGACATACTTCTCAAAGTTACTCCAAGTGCTTTTGCTGTCCTGGTTTGACCCCTACAGGGGTGCAGCCTGTCACTAGACTGCTTAAGAAGAGTGTCTCATTGCCTACAGCTGTTGTTTCCCCAATCCTGTGCCTATCCAGAAACAGTAGGAATGGAGAGCAGGGATTAAGGATATTCTAGGGCCCCTGAAAGAGCTGTTGCAAATGTACAGTCCTGTGCAGAGAGGATCTCCTGCCATGCGTCCAGGGTGGGCAGGGCACACAGGAAGTCTCCAGCCAGCTTCCAAGGACCAGGTTTCAGCCTCAGCCAAGGGAGACTGGGCCTTCTCCCCATGTCAGTGTTCCTTCCCTGATGCTGCCTTCAGTCCCAGAATAGCGGAGAACGTTTGGTAAATTCACACTCCAAAAATATTTCCTTTTTTCATGTAGGCAAGATAACACAGGAGTGACAGTGGGTTACTAAGAATGTGGTTCCTTCATTATGTAACACGGACAAAAATAAAAAGTGTTCTAGGCCAAAAATAGGGCTGAGAAAGAAGAATGAGAATAAATAGCACCGAGAAGTCATTATTTACTCAAACTGTCAAATGGCTGAAGAACTTAAGAAAAGTTTTGATCTGTGTCCCATCACTTGTTAATCAGGACTGACGTGCCCCTGGAGGGAGCCGATATCACTCTCCTGACAAATGTGTATGCAGAGGAGGGTGCTTAAGGAAGGGTAAGTAGCAGAAGTACTCCTTCCCTGTCGTCAGCAAACTGGCAAGACTGAGGACTCCTGGACGCTGTATGTGATGTCTTTATAGACATCGCCCCACCGTGGGTCACGTAACAGAAACGGTGTGGATTTCACTGGAGTGTGGACAGAGCAGGACTCTTCCGGGAGGGGCTATGTTTGCAGGTGGGTGTGCTGGGCTGATGACACACCGTGAATCCGTGCCGGGCACTGGCTCTCACGTCAGATCAGCTGGCCCCTCGGGCTCGAGTCAGAGATCAGGCATTCAGGACACATCCGCCTTCACTAACCACCTCCCACACTTCACCAAATCCTGGCTGTGTCACTTGGTGAATCTCTCACACCCTCACCACCGCCGCAACCCAAGCCAAGACCATCCCTTGCGGGGATCACTGTGGCTCCTGAGGGTGTGAGTCTAGTCTTGCTTGTCCTCCTGTACTGCAAACCTTTCTAGCTCCTCCACTGTCACTGGACAAGGTCCAAGTTCCTAGAACAGACCATCCCTTCCTCTACTACCTTGACTCTCTCTTCTCACTCTTTGCTCTGGCCACACCCAACACTGTGTCTGCAGGCCTCTGCGGATAAGCCCCACCGGCTGGAACACGCTTCAACTATTCCCAACTTCCCACCCAGCCCTCTGCCTAGACAGAGTCTACTTAGCTTGTTAAACACCATGACCCAAGGAAGGAAAAAGGAATCAAAAGAAATCGGTTGATTTGATGAGATGGTAGGAGATTTGAGGTCACTCTTGCTATTATGGGGCTGTTTGGACAGTCATCTCTATGCACACTGGCTGGGCAGGTGTGTCCTCAAGTTAAACAACGGCTAACCATTCATTCACCTACAGCCGTACCACTTTATAGTACGGTTCCTTTAAAAAGCTTGTCTTTATTAAACAATGGCCTGTACCATGCTGGGCATTTTTTAGATGGTATCTTAATTTTTTTACAATGTGCTGGATGCTTACTTTTGTCTCCATTTGGCAAAGGGAGATGTTAGGCACCTGCCCAGTGTCTCGCGGCTGATAAAGAAGGCAGAGATTGAGACCTACCTCTGTCTGGAGGTAGGTCGATGCTTTTACACATCAGTCTCCATGGCCTACCACTGACTGGATGGGCATCTGTCCATCCGGATGGCTTCTGTGTGAACGGTGCTTTTATGTGTTGAACTGTGACCCCCCCTGCTCCCTTCCAAAAAGAAAGGCGTGTTGAACTCCTAAACCCCTTGTACCTCAGAATGTGATGTCTGGAAACAGTCACTGCAGATGTAGTCAGTTCAGATGAGGTCATACTGGTGTCACAGGAAGAGAACAGACACAGACACCTGGGAGAGAAGCCATGTGACAACAGGGGCCCAGACAGAAGTGCTGTAGCTACAAGCTAAGGAGTAGCAGGGCCTGCTGGCAACCACCAGAAGCAAGGGAAAGGGAGGGAAGGATCCTCCCCTACAGGTTTCAGTGGAAGCGTGGCCCTGCCAACACCTTGATTTCAAACTCAAAGCCTCCAGAACTGTGACACAATACATTTTTGCCGTTTTTAAGCCACGTGGTCTGTGGTACTTTGTTACAGAACTTTGTTCTGTTCTTTCCTGGAGAATACTTTCTATCACAGGCTTACGTACTGCAAATAGTCAACTCACCAGCTTTAAACCCAACTAGCAGCTCCTATGGCATGAGCTGGCCCAGCCTGCACACATCTCCTCACAGGCCATTCATCCACCTTATTCTGGGACAAGATGAAGACAAATCTGCAAACTTAAACAAAGAATATTCTATCATGGTTTTGCCTGGGGGGGAAAAAAAACCACGAGCTTCTTATCAACCAGAGAGGGAAGGAATGTGGCTTCCTTAGAGAGGCTCATTCGGTTGGAAAGCAGCAGGGGGATGTGTGCCTCTGAGAAGACACTGAGGCCTCTGCCAAAAGCTTCCAGAGACCCCTGCTGCCGAGGAGGGCCACACAGAGGGGACAAGGGGAGAGCTCCCCAGAGATCAATCAGAGACTGGGCCACCCTGTCTTCTCTGACCAGGGGCCGAGTGGGGGCCTTCTGTTCAGCCACCTTCCTCGGCTGATAAGCCCACCCCAGGAACACTCCCTGCAACAGATGAGACTGCTCATTTGAGGGAGATTTATCCATGACCACCTGTCAGACATCACAAGCTGCCAGGGGGAAAACTGCTGGCAAAGAAGCCACACTACTAGGAACTAGCTTTATTCTAGATAAAGAATTAGCCAAACCCATTTATCTAGGTTGATGCCATGCTCCACTTCTCAGAGCTAGAGAAAGGACAGCAGCAGTTGTCCGGCTTCCAGGAGCTCATATTCTGAAATATTCTGGCTTCAAGGTGCCCAAGAGCTCAAAATTAGAACCCAGAAAAATCAGTGCCCCCCCTCCACTTGCTATCAAGAGGCACTCATTCATTCAGCATTTGTTGAGCGCCAAGATCTATCCTTTCCCCAGCGAGCTCAGAAGGAGCTGGCAGCAAGGGTGGGGCAGGGAATTGGGTCACAGCTGGCTTGAAACAGTGGCTTCATGCTCTCACCCTGTATTGTACCCTACTTATAGCCTCTGGCCTCCGATTCCTGGCAAGGAACAGTGCACAGCAACCACAGCCCCAACTGGCTAGGGTAGAAGTGGTGAGTGCACCCACCTGCCCTCCAGCCAGGAACTTCCCTGCTCTTTCCCAGTAAAAACAGTGTTACCTTTCTGCATGCAGGTGCTCCTGTGCATCCACAGGTTTGCAACGAGCAGTTCTCAGCTTGCGTCTTATTCCACATCTCAGTGGCACTTGACACAGTTGATCAATTCCCACTTTCTTCAAATATTTTATTTCCTAGCTTCTGGAACATCACACTCATGGTTTTCTTTTGACCTCAGTGGCTGTTCCTTCTTAGTCTCCTCTGGCAGTTCTCTTCCTCTTCCAGATCTCGGGTTCAGTCTCTTTGCACTGTACTCAGCACCCCTCAGGGCTCTCATCCTGTCTGACCTCGATTTACTGCAGAAGCTCTAACCTCATCCTTAAACCCCAAATTTACATAATCACTTGGGTATTCTGTAATTTTTTTCTGTGAAACAAACTGTCCCTGAAACTGAGTTTAAAATAAAAACATTATTGCACACCGTTTCTGAGGGTCTGCAATCCACGCACAGTGAGCTGGGTACGTCTGGCTCTTGGTTCCTCAAGAGGCCACGGACTTCTGAGACCGAGGAGAATCCACTTGCAAGCTCACTCACGTGGCCATCAGCAGGTGTCCTCACTTCCTCACCATGTGGGCCTCTCCTTAGGGTTGTTTGTGGCATGGAAGTTGACTTCACCCACAGCAAGTGACAAGAGGGACAGAGAGACACACGAGAACATGCAGCCAAAACGGAAGCTACAAAATCCTTTATAACCTAATCTTGGAAGTGCCATACCAATGCTTTCTCCATGTTCATTGGTCAAAATATGGAGGCTGGGACTACCACAGGGGTGTGAATACCAGGAGACAGGGATCAGTGGGGGCCACCTTAAAGGCTTGCTACACCACAGGTATCTAAATGCTACCTCAAAATTAATACAATGTTACTCAGGATCTTATATCACCCCCCAAAATGCTCTTCCCTCTGTCTTCTTCATTTCAACAAATAACAGCATCACTTACTGTTACTCAGGTCCCAAACCTTGAGTCATCCTTGACTTACTCATACCTTCATGGATTCCATCAGCAAATTCTGTGCATTGTTTTCAAAATATACATCATACTTGTACCCCTGCCTCATCAGTGTATTGTCCACACTGCAGCCACAACTCAAATTCTGTAAACGTAAGATCATGACACTCCCTTGTTCAATATTCTCCAATGGCTTCCCTCTCAATCAAGAAACAAACCCAAGGGGCACCTGGGTGGCTCATTCGGTTAAGCATCTGACTTTGGCTCAGGTCATGATCTCGCGGTTTGTGAGTTTGAGCCCCGCGTTGGGCTCTGTGCTGACAGCTCGGAACCTGCAGCCTGCTTTGGATTCTGTGTCACCCTCTCTCTGCCCCTCCCCTACTCGTAACTATAATGAAAGTAAACTGGGGTAACTGCCAATAAAAAAGAAGGTACAAAGCATGTTCTTAAGACCCCTACAAGACTCCACAGGCTGCAAATATTTAGGGAGACATGAGACAGGATAAAACTAACTGAAATAAGAATAAAGTGCTCACCAGAGGAGAGAAAAGAAAAGTAGCCAAAGAAAGCAAGACTTTCCTTTTTATTAGACTCACAATGCCATTTTGAAGTCCAACCTCTTTGAAAAATGTTTCTTTACTATTAACTTCCTCAATGGGAAGCAGACAAACCCTGTCCTTGAAAGATACATTTTCTACCTGGTACAGCGCTCAGTCCTCAGGCCTGCATTGGTATGGTTTACCAACAGCAATCAAGTAAAGCATCTCAGAGAAAAGCACTGTGAAGGCTGGGAGGTAACCAACCAGGGCCTCCCCTACTTCATATGTACATATATACATATATATGTGCATATATACATATATATGTACACACTTTTTTTTTTTTACAAAAATAATATAACAGGGTTTACACAGCTCTATTAATTCTTTAAATTATATACGCAAGGTCTATGCTTCAGTATAACCATTTTTTGCTTTGGATTAAAATGGGAATTTTAGGCTTAAAAATAGATTTGAGATTACTGAACAGAGGCCATACAGCAACACAGACTTAATAAATCTTGATCACCACATAACTAGAAATTATGTTGCTGTTATTCTTATGCTGGGTGCTATATACATCCCCATCAATTATTTTCACTTTATCTAGAATGCAAAAGCAAAATAGTTCACTGAAATAATCTTCTAATCATTACATTAGCATATACACCAAATTATACTAACTGCATGATAATCTCTATGTTCCAAAGCTGTATTTGTAGCAATGTGCTCATCTCTACTCCATTAAACATAGTGTCCAGTCAACAATTACAAAAAAAAAAAAAAAAAAAAAGGAATGCATGCTGTACAGCAAGAAGAGAACAGTTTGCAGGTTGATATCTCACTGGCAACCAACACGTAAAATAAACAAACCTTACAAGATATAAAACTAATTTGCAGTAACATTCAATATATAGTTTTCTCAGAAGGAATACATTTAAGTCACAGTTATGTGGAAAAACAGAAACTATGTGAAATTCTAGGCTTTCTCCTAGAATATTCAAAATGCTCATCAAAAGTTAATTAATACAATAAGGATGGCCACTAGATGATTGAATAAACAGAATGTCATTTAGTATTTCAAAAACACAGATTCTGGGAAAAGCTACCACCAAAATATCCAGAAATCTGAATTAACAGATATTTTGTTTTGCATACCTGATACTAACAAATACAACAAGTATGTTTACACAGACTAAAAATGCAAGGTGATAACCTAAGGAACAGTCACAGGAAAGAATAAATGAGCACAATCCCACTGGAGTACAGAGAGCTCCTGCTGTTTTTCTGGTCCCTGTACATCCCCCTACCCACTACCCCTACCCCTGGTCAAACAAGGGCCATCTCTTCAGGGAGCAAATCTTTCAAAAGCTCAAGCCCATTCTCTCTGCCCAAACCAAGATACAACAAAGCCCAAGCATGAAGCTGGAAAAGTCTTTCAGATGCTGGTATGATTCCTGATCACTGGACTGGACAGGTCCTCTTCATGGTCTCTCAAGTTCTGACTGACACAAACTCCCTCCCACAGAAGGGGTCAGAGCAGTCTCTGAAGCCATAAATGAGGTGGCTCTAGAAGAATTAGAAGAAGGAGGTATCTGATGAAAAGGCACCTGCAAGTCTGAAATCCTCTTTGGTGAGAACACTATACATGCGCTGAGGCAGAGCTCGGGAGTACGGGGCTGGGCGTGGCACAGTGGTGCGCAATATGAGTTCCCGGCCAGCAGGAGGTGGGAAGTCTGACACCGAGTTCTGCCTTCTCTCTTCTGGAGAGCTCACTCTCTTCAGTTCCTCCTCCGGTGGAGCCATGGCTGCAGCCTTGAACAGAATCAAATGCTAAATTCAAGAGCAAGTCCAATGCTAAACTTAGATCATTTTGAAGGACAGATGAACAAACATGATAAATACATAAAAGATGTTCTACATTACTCAGTAATGCAGTCAGCCATGTTATGATTATTCAAAAACCAACACAGAAAAAGCAAGAAGCTTGAAACAATGCACGAACAGCCAGATATTACAAATAAACTGGTAACAGAGACAAAAGAGATCACGAATGCCAGGCAATCTGCTCTGAAAAGTGAGGACCATATTCCAACATCTGATGAAGAGGGAAAATGTAGTACTGGTTTCTACACGTTTCTTCTAGCAACAACCCAAGTTCAAGTCTGATGTCCTCAGTCCAGGAAGGAGCTGCTTCTCCCCAAAGTCTGGAAAGATGGTTTTTATCTCCATTCTTTCATTTCTTTCTTTTTAAGATTCATTTGCCAAATTAAAACTGGGGACACTTGTTTTGTTTGCTGAGTGGCTAAAGTGATAAAGAAATGACAGAGGTCCATGTAACGTAGCAATGGCCACAAAAGAGAAGTTCTCAATATTAAAGGCATCTAGTTTTCCATTAAAATTACATAAAAAACATTCAGTTAGAGCCTTCATTTTAATATTGGTCACTATACTTCTTTCATTTCTCAGAGTATTAAGTTTCTTTCAAAATACCATCGATTTAGAAAAAAATATTGTTTGGGCAATGGAGATATGAAATCATGTTATACTAAACATCAGCATGAAAGGTATGCCAAATCCAGACCGTTAAAGATGTGGTTAGTCTTAATGACCTTATGAAGTTAGAGGGATGGGAAGGAACAAGGGACTATGAGGGACAAAGGCTATTTTGTTACCTCATCAGAAGATTCAGTCAGCTTGAGAAAGGGTGAGAAAAGAAACAGTGATGAAAAGGAAACAAGCAAGATGGTTTAAAAAGAGCTAGACAAGAGATTTCAAGATCATTTCAGAGACAGCATGCACTACATTAAGGAACATGATCCTATCAAAAGAATATCAAGACAAACACACACCACATAGAACACACCTAGCTGTTAAATTGAGCAGACATATCCCACTTCTCATGCATCTGATGGTTCAACAGGCAAATGTGTCATTTAATGGGAAAAATTGATAAAACTGAAACACAATCCAATCTGTGGCTTATTTGTTGAATTCCAGTGGAATCCACCACTGACACATGTAATTATAATGAAGTTTATAAAACCTTATTAATAAAGTGTATAATTTTAAGCACAAAGTTATAAATATGTAAAGCTGCTGTATGCTACACAAAATTCTCAGTGAAATTTAACTTTTTTAAAAAGTTAAAATCTTGATTTATTAGAATTGATATAAAGTGTCAGTTGATAATGAAAAGTTACATGAATAAACTTTAGTGGTTTACGGCCAGACATTTAAGATCTGAGTTCAAAAATGTACCAATCAGGTGCTTGTTATACGGATTACAGTCTGCCAACTCCCAAAAGCATTCCCTACAAGGTCTGAAAGTTTGAAATGTTTTACAAGTGCAATTGTACAACTGGGAAAAATGTGTAATTTCAGTATCCCTTAAAGGGATTAATTTTCTGTATTTTTACAGTGAGCCTTTACTAACTTTCTAGGGAGGAAAAGCTATTTCCATTTTGTGGAAAATAATTTTGTTTAACTATCTAAAACAAGGAATACTCTCAGCATTAAAAATAAAAATACATTAGATTTTAAGTCCTCTTAATACACAAGTTTTTAAAAGTGAGGACAGAGAAAAGAATTTCTGCAACAGGAGAAAAATTCATATTGGTGGTGACAAGGAAATGTGGTTGTTAGCTGCTGGCTAGTGAGCTGGTAAAGGATATAGGATGCAAAAACAAACTTGATTCCTGGTTTCATGGCAGAGACAAAAACAAATCAAAGTAAGCATCTACTGTTTTCTAGAACTCTATAAGGAAATTAAGTACTTGGTTTTTAACTTGAAATCTTAAAGTTAGGGAGCAATCTCGCACATAATCACAGGTTTCATTTCTTGCTAAAAATTCAGATCAGTACATTTGGCTATCAAATTGACTACATTAACTAGATATACTCCAGACAGACTCAAAGGAGATTATACAGCTTTTATATCATATGTAAACCCATGAAAATTCTTTTTGATTCTGAGAATTATACTTTCACAAGTGGGTCATTCTAGAGTCATCATAGTTCCAGGTAAAGGACACCCTGTACTTACATATCTTTCCTTGACTTACAATCAAGTTACGTCCCAAGAAACGCATCCTAAGTTGAAAATATCCTAAGTTGGGAGCACCTGAGTGGCTCAGTCGGTTATGGGTCCAACTCTTGATTTCGCCTCAGGTCATGATCTCACGGTTTGTGGGTTTAAGCCCCATATCAGGCTCTGCACTGATGGCATGGACCCTTATTGGGATTCTCTATCTCCCTCTGTCTGTCACGCCTCTGCTTGCACTCTCCCTCCCTCTCTGTCTCTCTCAAAAGTAAATAAACAGTAAAAAAAAAAAAAAAAAAGAAAGAAAGAAAGAAAGAAAAAAAAGAAAATACCCTATGTTGAGAATACATTTACTATACCTATCCTACCAAACATTGTAACTCAGCCTGGTCTACCTTACTCAAGCTCAGAACACTCACATAAGCCTACAGTTGGGCAAAAATCATCTCACACAAAGTCTGTTTTATAATAAAATGTTGACTACCTCATGTAATTTATTAAAATACTGTACTGAAAGTGAGCGCCAGAACAGTTGTCTGGGTAGAGTAGTTGTAAGTAAGTATATCAACTGTTTGCCCTCATGACCATGTGGCTGCCGGGGACTGGCCGTTGCACCTGCCCAGCATCACAAGAGAGGAATGTGCAGCATACACTGCTGGCCTGAAAAAAGACCAAAATTCAAAATGCGGCTTCTACTGAATATATATTTTTCTCACCATCACAAAGTCAAATATCATAAGTCAAATCATCGTAAGTCAGGGACTGTCCACAGCACACTCTAGAATACTTTTATCACAATCTTTAATATTAATGAGCCCTGACATCATCAGTACAGAGAGTATCCACACAAAGTGTAACTAGCATCACCTTCATAAAAATTCAAATTTTAATGAATGTCAGAAAGTACTACATAACTTTTGAACCTGGACTCTCAGTAGTAGAGGTAATGCCAAAGATAATTTTTGCAACTGGGCTTTCTGTCCTGAAGCCTGTTTCCCCAGTTCTACATATCTGAAATCTTGCTCTTCCTTATATCAATTCACTATAACAGAAACAGATATACAACTTCACAAGCAAAACTGTGAATCCATTTGGAGTACATGGAGTTTAAAATTGGTAAAACTGAACTCTTTTCTAATTTGAAAGCATGCAACATTTTTTCCTACCGCACTGCAGTGGCCATTGCTGAGTCCCTATTAGATTCTACAACAATGGATTTCAGACTCTTCTTACTTCTGAAATTTATATCCTAAAATATACTTATAATTTTGTTTAAATATGTAAGAAAGAAAATGGATTTCAGAGACTCAGAAGTCACCGTTGAGAGTCACTGTTTTTATATTGTTCGAACCCAATGCCGAGACTTACACTCAGCAGCTGTATTATCAGCCATGTGTGGGAATCAAACCGGCAACTTACTGAGTAGAGGTCTGGAGACATCATGACACAGTCAATAAGCATATTCACATACCCTCTGAGCATTCACAAACAGCTTGTGAATGATTTTGCCAGCATGTCCTCTTCCTGCACCCACAACTAACACTTCAGGTTGCTCCAAAAGGCAACTCACAAACCTAGGGGAGAGAGGTAATGAAAGGACAGAAAGTGAGCTGCTCAGTTCACACCATGTCAGTCTCCCAGATCAATGTTGTGGAAAACTCTCAAATTGATACTGGCTAAACCTACCAAGGCTAGAGTGGAACTTTTACAAGAGAAAAGAGTCACATTTGGAATTAAAATAGACTCAAATGACAATCTTATTGCCTTTCATCTGTTTTCACAGAATTTTTAAAAACCCATCTTTGTAAAAGGGCAAAAAGAAATATTCGGTCTGTCTTTCAGACTAGAAGCTTCCAAAATACTACAATAAATAAAAGATTCGAACAGTAAATTTGGACAAAAAAACCCAAGTTATATGTATACAGCAAAGCAATGATCCACATTTCTCATTTCTGTTCTTTTAAGGGGTGTGTGTGTGTATGTGTGTGTGTGTGTAAAAGATACATTTTACTGGGCAAAGTCTCAACTGTGCCATTAGGTGCTGGAAACACTGCACCTCCATGTATATTACAGATAACCTATGTTAGAGTTCTGAAGCTATGAGACTGCCTGCACCACTAATTCATACTGCTATTTTAGAAATGATTCCCTTGATTAGCGTTCATTCTTCTCATTTAAAAGGAAGGAATTTTCAAGAGCAAAGAAGGCTAAGACAAAATTTCCCCGAACACAAGACATAAAATTCTAACAAGAACTTGTTAAGAGCTATAGCATGTCTTGTCATATGATATTATTTAGCATCAATAATGCCATTTCATTTCTGAAAAGGCTGATGAAGACTTTAAAATTATGATAAATTCAAGTTGCTGAAGTAGCTAATTTGGAAACACTTTATCACATATAAAAACATTTTTCTTTCAAGTACCATAAGCAACAATGGAAAGGGACTCATACTAACAGGTAATGGTGCCAAGACTTTCTCAGGAAGAGGAACTGATTGACCCGGTCATCTGTATCATCCTGGAGAGGCCATCTGGTCACTCTTTCAAAACACGTTCACAAGGTACACAAGATATGCACCTTTGCTATCAAAAACCTTACTTAGAGTTAAATAAATAACTAGGAATATTGGGGAGAAATACAATTTCACAACACCTCAGACTGGTTAAAGAACAGTGAGAGCTGAAAGCAAAGCTCTGGGGCACTGCAAGTAACAAAGAATCACTAGCTCTTCCACAGGCAACTGCAGGCACATTCCTAGAAAAAAGGACCTGGTAGACTTGTTTTTAAATGTAGAAGGAATGGATCCACCTTGCAAACACCCAGAAATACAGGAGAAGTCAAATTCTATGATAATTAAATATTTTTCTGTCTCTAGCTGATGCTTGTTACAAATAACATAGGGGTACAACAAAAGAATCTCAACATTCTATTAAAGTTTTCTGAAGAGAATGGTGGTTTTTCCTACTGCAGATAAAAGTTACTCAAATATCAATTACTTTTCAAGGTCTTCCTTTTCCTCCTCTTGTTCACATTTCTCAGTTCCAAACTTGGCTTTCAGTGAGCGGGCTCTGGCAATTATAGCTTCTACATTAGTAATTTGATGGATGATTTCCTAACAGTGGAAAAGGGAGAAACATACATTGGAAAGCAGCAAAAAAAGCAGCCTTTAAAAAATGTAACTTTAAAACAATCATTGCCAACTGGGGAGAACACTTGGCAAGACCCCGACATACAGCAAACTTACTTCCAATTTCTTGTCTTCTGGATTGGGGAAGTGCAGAACTTTACTGGAATGAGTTATTATCTGCTTTATAATCTTCTTAACTGAAGAAATGTTTTCCAGATTTTCTTTTTTGAAAAAGATCAAAGCCATAATTAAGTCAGGCAAAATATACTTTCATTTTGGAAATAAACTAATGACTAATGAAGTAAGACATTTACCTTCTTCCTTTACCTTGAGTACAGCTGCATGAATTACACAAGGTAACAGGTGCCGAGCAAGGTCTGCAGGTTTCTGGACTGCCAGATAGTGCAGCACCTGAAGGAGGCATAAAGTTACATAAATGACCAATGCAGCTGTCAAAGAATAAAGTCGCCATCTATGAAAGAAAAAAATCCTCTGCATTAGGGAGCTCTCTTAGTACCTTGCCGTACTCATCCAGGTAAGGAGCTACCAACAACAATGTTAAGAATAATATCACTGAAAACAATTCAGGACTTCAGTCTTTAATAGTGGTGAATATTCCCACATTTTACTTTTCTTGCTTCCATACGTAATACATGCAAGTAAGGGAAATACAAAGAAAATAAAAACTGTCTGTAAATTATACCACCTAGAGATAACAACCGTTAATGGTGGAGCATTTTTATTCCGGGATGTTTTAAAACACTGAATATACATATTAGGTGAACTAAGTATGTAAAATACTGTTCTATAAACTGCTTCTCGCTTAACATTTCCAAACACTGATAGAGACCTTCCTCTAATTTTTTTGTTTGCTTTAGTTGTTTTGATTTATTGTTTTTTTTCCAAAATGGAAATTGTTTTATTATTTTTCAGATTAAAAAAAATACAGAGATGGGGCTCCTGGATGGCTCAGTCAGTTGAGCATCCAACTCTTGATTTCGGCTCAGGTCATGATCCCAGGGTTGCAGAATCAAGCCTCACATCAGTTTCAGCACTGAGTGTGGAGCCTGCTTAAGATTCTGTCTGTCTCTCTCCCTCCCTCTGCCCCTCTCCCCTGCTCATGTGTGCTCTCTCTAAAATAATACTAATAATAACAATAAAAATGAAAAAATAAATAAATTCAGAGAAGTTATGTATAACACATGGACCTTACCTTAATGCTCCTTATTCAAGAGCAATAAAGATAAAAGAAATATAATCTCATAGGTAAGCATGGATGATAAATGTTCACAGATTTCAGAAACAAATACAGAGAAGTATAATGTAAAAGTTGTCTAGAAATCCTACTTCCTAAAGGAGCAACCTATTTTTCTGTTTATCTTCTTAGACTTATTTCTATTCCCATTTAAACACAAAGATACAGATACATATGCAATTTCTTAACAAAAAATCGTAATGCACATACTATTTCAGAATTTGCTTTGTTCCTTTAATGACTTATAACCTTTATTTTTTGGCTTGGAGAGTTTTCTGTGGTTTGAAAATTTTTTTAATTAAGAAATACACATACCAGAGTATTTATAAATAGTTTAGAAGACACTAATTTTAGAAGAACTATTTAGAATGAACACTCATTTACACATCAACCAGCTTAAGAAACAGAGTATCACCAGCACTTTCCAAGTCCCTGTTGCCTCCATGATCAAGTCTCCCTCCCTCATGCACCTCACCCTCAACAAATAATATAGTTTTCTCACATAGCTGTGTAGCCCTAAATAATGTATCGCTTAGTTTAGTCTGGTTTTAATCTTTATATAAATGCAATGTTTCTAGTTACATTCCCTCAGTGACTTGTTCTTCACTTGGCATTCTTTTTGAGATTGCATATGTTGATACATGCTAATATTAAAATGTTCCTCCACTGATGGACGCCTGTGTGGCTCAGTCGGTTAAGCGTCCAACTTTTGGCTTTGGCTCAGGTTATGATCTTGCGGCTTCATGGGTTCAGCCCCGCATCAGGCTCTGTGCTGGTAGAGCCTGCTTGAGATTCTCTCTCTCCTCTCTCTGCCCCTGCCCAACTCGTGGTGTGTGTGTCTCTCAAATAAATAAACTTTAAGAAATGAAATGAAATGAAATGAAATGAAATGAAATGAAATGAAATGAAATGAAATGAAATGAAATGAAATGAAATAAAATAAAATAATAAAATAAAATGTTCCTCCATTGATAGACTTCCCCACTCCACCCCCTGCCAAATTTTTGACTATTACAAATAAGGTTCCTGTTATGTTATTGGGTATGTTTCCTGGTACACATGTAGAAGAATTTCTTAAAGGTATATACCTAAAAACAGAGTTAGGATATGTACAAGACAATGCCAAGTGATTACTTACCTAGACTCACCTTTACCTCATTTAATTGCGTGCATCTCTCTCCTCTGTGCACATAATATATACATACATACATTTTTTTCCTAAATAATCTGAAAGCCAGTTACATACATCATGTCCCTTTATCCCCAAATATCTATTTCCCCAAATTAAGAATGTTTTCTTCTATAATCAAAATATAAACTATTATGATTATATAAACTATATAAACTACCTTTAACACTGATCAAATACTTTTAATCTAGTCTACTATCCTTATTTCATTTTTGTCAACAGACCACATAATGACTTATATTACCCACCACCATACAGGATCCAATTAAAGACCATACACTGCCTTAAGTTGTCATACCTCATTAATCTCAACAAATCTCGAAGTTTTCCAGTCTTTTATAACACTGACATTTAAAAAAAATTTTTTTTAACGTTTATTCATTTTTTGATAGAGACAGAGCTTGAATGGGGGAGGGACAGAGAAAGAGGGAGACACAGAATCTGAAGCAGGCTCCAGGCTCTGAATTGACAGAATAGAGCTCGACGCAGGGCTCGACCTCACAGACTGTGAGATCATGACCTGAGCCGAATCTGGACACCCAACCGACTGAGCCACCCAGGCGCCCCTATAACATTGACATTTTGAATACAGTACCCTCCCCTCACCTTTCTGAATAAGTGGAATCCCACACTTTATTCATATTCCCTTAGTTTTAAAAATTTTAGATATGATTTACATACCATAAAATTCGCCACTTTAAACATACACTTCAGTGGTTTTTAGCATACTTACAAGTTATACAACCATCACCATTATCTAATTCCAAAACATCTTAATCACCCCAAAAAGAAGCCCATTACCCAACAGCAGTCATTCCCTCATTTCTCCCACCTCCTAGCCCCTAGTAACTACTAAACTAACTTTGTCTTCATGAATTTGCCTACTCTGGTATTTCCTATAAATGGAAGCATGTAACATGTGGCCTTCTATTTCTGGTTTCTTTCACTTAGCACTTAGCACACTGTTAGCACAGTGTTAAGGTTCTTAGCACAATGTTAAGGTTCGTTCGTGTTATACCATGTATCAGAACTTCATTCATTTTTATGGCTCAATAGTATGCCATTGTATGAATATGCCACATTTATTCCTTCATTAGTTGACAGATGAAGGTTTGTTCCTCTTTTTTGCTATTATGAATCATACTGTCAATATCTGTATATTCAATTTCCTTAGTTTTTTTTTTTTTTTTAATATTTTTGAGAGAGACAGAGAGAGAGAGAGAGAGACAGACAGACAGACAGACAGACAGACAGAAACAGAGAGGGAGACAGAGTATCCGCAGCAGGCTCCGGGCTCTGAGCTGTCAGCACAGAGCCTGACACGGGGCTCAAACCCACAAACCGTGAGATCATGACCTAAGCTAAGTCGGATGCTTAACCGACTGAGCCACCCAGGCGTCCTTCAATTTCCTTAGTTTTTATTTATGTCCATTTCCTATTTCAGAAGCCCATCCAGGATACATTATATTTGGTAGTCATGTTTCTAGGCTCCCTTTACATGTAACACTTTCTTAGACTTTCTCTGTGTTCACTGCCCTTGACAGTTTTAAGGAATTCTAGTCAGGTATTTTGTAACAAGAGCCTCTACTCGAACTTATTTGATGTTTTTCTTATGATCAAACTGGGGCTAGGTATTTCTGGGAAGACAAGAGATGTAAAGTGTATCGCTTCTCGGCCTTTTGGCTAAGATCAAGTGAAGAGATGTAAAGTGCTACTTCATCACCTCATATCAACAGCACATGAAACTACCAATATGACTTATCCCTGTTGTTAACCTCGCTCACCTGGCTAAGACAGTATTGTCAGATGTCTGCACTGTAAAGTTACTCATGTTCTCTAATTTAAATACTGTACTCTTTAAAGGAAGTCACTCTGTACAGCCCATGTTTATGGAGTGGGATTTATGCTCTACCTCCTTGTAGGCAGAATAGATTTGGAGTTCTTCTGCATTAGACTGGTCTCTTCTCACCAATTTATTTACTTATTTGTATCACTATAGACTCAAGGATGTTTATTTTATACTTTGAGTTACAGTCCAATAGTATTTTATTTTATTGTTCAAATTGTTCCAGTACTGGCCATTGGGAAATGTTTTAGTTGGTTCCTGTGTCCCTTTAATATACTCCTACAATGGTACGTTGGGGGGTTTTTTGGTGTTTTGTTTTTTTTTTTGTTTTTTTTTTGGCTCTTTTTAGAACACAATGTCTCTCATCTTGGGTTTACCTAATGTTTTCTCATGACTTGATGCAAAATATACAATCTCGGATCAGTGCTAAGTGCTGGTGGATCCTTACAACACATCTCGGTGTAGACAATCTGCATCTGCCCCTTATTAGTGATATTAATTTTGACCATCCACTCAAGGTATTACCCCATTTCTCTACTACATAGTTATTATTTCCTTGCAATTCAGAAGTAATCTGTGGAGAAACACTTTAAAACCATGCAAGTATGATGCTCTTCACCCAAATTCCCACCTGGACATCTCTTGGTTAATTCCTACTTGAACCAATTAATCTTTACTATGAATACTGCTGTAAAATGAAGGGTTTTCAACTCCAGCATACCCTCCATATTCACCTGTCATCTTTGAGCTGCAATACCTCCCTTCTCTCTCATTTGTTTATCTGTAAATTATCAATGGAGACTCATGGGTGCCGACTTTTTTCCAATGGTTTATAATTTGTTACCATCCTTAATTATTTGCCATTCAGCTTGTCCAGGTTTTGACAGTAAGAGTTCCTTTAAGCTACCTCCTTAGGAAATACTTCTCTTTTTAAGCAGTTCCTTATTTTCTGGCAACACATGATGTTCCACATTCATATTAATACCTTCTTTATCCCAATTCCCAAACCAGCCATTTCTCTGAGGAAGACACAGTTCCTTTTAGTAAGAAATGTTCTAGAAATCAATATATATGTGTTTACTGCTACTGAGATGTCACTGCTTCTAGATACCTTCAGAAGAAAGCTACGAAATATATGCTTGTATATATGCATATGCATATACCCACATACCTATCGATACTTTAGAAACCTATAGTTCCACACCAACACTTCCAATTCCAATCCACTGCCATTGGGTCTCCCTCACTTTCTTCAATTCCATGTTTGCATCGCACTTCCACAGTAAGAATTCTGGCTTCTAACACCACCAACACATTTAATTACTCATTTGCTCAAACAATAATCCACCAAAAAGTTTCAGAACTGCTTACCCACATAACTACAACAAACAAATTTAGAAAACAAAGTTTAGGATTTGTCTGCAGTGCTCTCCCACCTCCCGCCAAACCAGAGGGTATACAGTCAAACATATCTTATGTGATTGATCATAAATTACTTGAGTTAAATTATCCTCCCAACCTTGACCTCGTTTCAGTGTGGTTATGTTATTATTTGAATCACACCCGAGTTCATTTATCCAGCTTGCTTTCAGTTTTGGTCATGTCCCCCCTGTCTATTCTTGTTAATTTAATTTTTGATTATGCAGGCAATTAACATTTTTCCAGAAGTCAAAGTGTACAGGAAGTATACTCTTCTCTACATGTCACTCCCTTCCACACTTTTACTCTATATTTTCTTCCCCCTTTCAACCATTCCAGGTAACTAATTTCAATGCTTTCAATTTTGTGAAGATAAATTTGTTTTTGTGAAGATAAAGAGGTAAGTGTTTTCTTAACCTCCCCCTCTTTTTACACAAAATGAAGCATATTACATATATTCATTTGTACTTTACTTCTCTCTTAAAAACATCCTAAAAATCGCTATCAGCTAATAGACATTTTCCTCATTTTTAAACAACTGCAAAGTCCTCTATTATGTAGATCAACCACAGTTTATTCAATAAAGCTCCTAAATTTGAGCATACAGATAGTTTCCAGTATTTTCTAATTACAAGCAATACAGGAATGAACAACTTAGTGCATCTTTATTTTTGTTTTGAAAATACTAGGGTGAATTACTAGAAATGGGATTGCTTTTTGGGTAAAAGGGTAAATGCACATGTAAGTTTTATTAAATACTGCCAAATTCCCCTCCATAGGGGGTTGTACCATCATGCCTCTCACCAGTAATGTTCGAAAGAGCCTGTTGCCTCAGGGCCTCATTCGGTATTTATTAAGCTTTTAAATTTTTACCAATCTGATGTGTGAGAAATGGTTATCTCAGTGAAGTTTATAAATTTGCATTTCTCTTACTATGAATGAAGCTGAACATCTTTTGAAAGGTTTAAGGGTAATTATCTTTTGGGTAGATGAGTTATCTCCTCATATCTCTTGCCCATGTTTCTACAGTATTTTTGCACTTTGTCTGTAATACATACATTTCTTCCACTTTACAAATATTTCTCCCAGTTTATCATTTGTCTTTTGACTTTTTTTTTTTTTTTTTGAGAGCGAGAGGGCACAAATGAGCAAGGGGCAGAGAGAGAGAGGATCCCACAAGGGACAGAAAGGGGGAGAGGGAGGGGGAGGAGGAGGGAGAGAAGCAGGGCTCACCCGAAGCGGGGATCGAGCTCACCCAAAGTGGGGCTTGTGCTCATCCAATAAGGGGCTCCAAATCATGAACAGTGAGATCATGACCTGAGCCAAAGTCAGATGCTTCACCGACTGAGCCACCCAGGCACCCCTTTTCTTTTTCAGTCCATTCTTATGTATGGTATGAGAAACAGATCTAATTTTATCTTCTGCCAAATGGTTACTCAGTTATCCCAAATAGATTTATTAAAAGGTCTATCCATACCAGTGATTTGAGATGACATTTTTATCATATACTAGATTTCTGTATGTATTTATGTTTTTTCCATTCTCCTTCACTGGGCTGTCTAGTTATGCATCATTATCATATTATTTAAATAGTGAGACTATGTATTATGCTTTAATATCTGGTAGGGTTAGTTCCCCACCCCCCCACCATTCACCTGCCTCATAGCTTTCTTTTCATAACTCTTTCTTTACAATCCATTCTTAGCTACTCTTGTATGCTTTTTTAAAATAACAATTCACCCATTTAAAGTGTACAATCCAATAGTTTTAGGTATATTTACAGAGTTGTACAACCAAAACCACAATTTTAAACACATCCATGAACCAAAAAAAACCCATTAAAAGTCACTCTCCAAACCTCTGAGTCCTAAGCCTGCATGTTTATTTTTCCAGATAAATTTGAGTATCAACTTGTCTGGCTCCATACTAAAGACTTTTTCGTACTTTATGGGACTGCATTAAATTTATAAATTAATTTAAGTAGAATTGAACTTAATGATGTTGAGACTTCCTAACCAAGAACAAGTGATATCTATTCATGTGTGTTTTTCAGGAGTGTTTCTTTATTCATATTTCTATCATTTCTGGTTATTTCTAGGCATTTCACCTTTTTTTTTTTTTCACTTATAATGAAGAGAAAATGTCATTCACATCTTCAGAATGATTATTATTTGTATATATGAAGGCTACTAGACACATATTAACTTTATATTCTGCTACCTTGCTGAATTATTTTCAATTACTTTTATCACCGATTCTTTAGATTTTTCCAGGTATACTGTCATAGCAGCTGCAAACAAAAGTTCTTTCAACTTCTATGTCTCTGTTTTCTCTTTTCTAATTATATTGACTAATGTCTCCAAAATAACGTTAAATAACGTTAAACGAGACAGTAGGCACCCTTGCCTCATTCCCGACCTTAGTGAGAATAGTTCTAGGGTTCCCCAATTAAGATGCTTTGTTTAGGATTGAGGTCTATATACATTTTTTTATTTTAAGGAAGTATCCATCCATTCTTAATTCTGAATCTTTTATTAGAAAGGAGTATTAAATTTTATCAAAGATTTTTTCAGTACATATAAGATAATGATATACTTTCTTCTTAGACCTATTAATGAAGTTAATTATATAAATAAACTTCAAAAAAAAATCACTGTTGCACTCAGTTGACATGTATTATTATCTCAAAGTGGTAAGAGCCTGTTCATTTAGGATTTTGCATTCGGGGTGCCTGGGTGGCTCAGGCGGTTGAGTGTCCAACTCTTGACTTCGGTTCAGGTCATGATCTCATGGTATCATGAGATAGAGCCCCACATCAGGCTCCACGTTGACAGCAAGGAGCCTGCTTGGGATTCCCTCTCTTCGGCTCTCTCTGCCCCTCAGCTTCATCTCTCTCTAAACAAACTTAAAAGGATTTACATTAAATTTCTTAAGTATTACTGGTCTGTACTTTTTTTAGATATGCCTCCTTTATCAGTCTTAGGGACCAATGTCATAGTCACAGTTTACGATAAAAAGATTTTGGAAGATTTCCTTCATTTGCTATGTACTGAAACAATTTAAGCAGCATTTGAACTATTTGATCTCTCAACATTTAGATGAAGTCCCCTGTGAAACCAGCTTAAGCCTGGTGTTTTTTTATGGGGCCATTTCTTGATAATTGTCTGTTTCTTCTATGGAAACTGGTCTGTTTACATATTCTATCTTCACTGGGATCATTTTTTTATATACTGTATTGTCCCAAGAAATCCTCCATTTCATCTTGGTTTTCAAATTTATATACACAATCATATAAAGTATTGTTTTTTAAAAAATATTTCCTCTGTATCAATAATTATTGGCACTTTTTATCATTTCTTATTTTGTAATGCATGCTTTTCCTTTCCTTTTGTGATTAAAGCAACAATTTGTCAATTTTGATTTTTTAAAATAAAATCATATTTATTAATTTGATATGTTTTTCTGTTCTCTACTTCATCACTCTCTTTTATCTTTAGCATTGCCTTCTTCTGGTTTTCTTATAGTTTTACTTTTGTTGTTCTTTCTCTAGCTTTTTGAGTTAGAAATTTATTAATTCAGTAATTTTCATTTATTTTTGAATAATCTCTATATCTAACATAGGACTTGAACCCACAACCCTGAGATCAAGAGTCTCATACTCCACTGACTGAGCCAGCCATGCACGCCTTGTATTTTTGTGACGTAGGTATTTAGGGCTATGGATTTTGCTTTCATGACTCCTTAAATATGTCTTATAGATTCGGATATACAGTGTTTTGTTATTTTTCAGAAGTTTGTTTTAGTATTTCTCCTTTACCTAAAAGTTAATATAAGGCTTTTAAATTTCCAGGGAGAAGCCCTAGATTTTTTTTGTTGTTTCTTTCTATCTTTAAGTAGGCTGTGTGGAGCCTAGTGTGGGGCTTGAACTCACGACCCTGAGATTAAGACCTGAGCTGAGATCAAAAGTCAGATGCTTAACCAACTAAGCCACCCAGGCATCCCTTGTTATTGCTGTTTCATTTTTAATCTCTAGTTTTATTGCAGAGATCAGAGTACTGATAATATTTTCATGATGAATCCTGCTGTGTTTTTTTTGTGCCCTAATATACTATCAGTTTTTGTGAATGCTCCATGTGCATGTAAAAAGAAGGTACAGCTTCTATTGCTAAGGTACAGTGTTTGGGATATATCTAAAAGATCAGCCTTACTATCTTATTTAGATATTTCCTTAGTTTTGACTACTTGATTGTCTTGTACAAAGAGTAATATGGTCAAAGTCCTCTGTTATGAGTATGTTTCAATCTGTTTCTTCCCTTACTTCCTATGGTTTCCTATTTTATACAGATGGCTGTTATTTAGTGTATAAACATTAACAAATATTATACCCTCTTTGTGAAATACACTTTTAGCTTATAAAGCATCTTTTAATGCTCTTCAGCTTTAATTCTACCTTATTTCATATCAGGATCATAACCCTTTTATTGCTTTCAGGTACCTGATGAATCTGTCCATTATTTACTCTGTAACCTTCTTTTTGTGTATATGGTAAAATAAATTTAATTATATAATTAACCATAGGCAGAAAACTAAAGGAATAATTTGGCTATACCCTTACTCTAATCATATCTCTATTCTATGTATTTTTTTTTTACTTTTGATTAATTTTTGAAGCATAACAGTACAGTGTTATATTAGTTTAAGGCAATAATAATGCTTCAACAATTTTATCACTTCTCCGTGGTCATCACAGTAAACGTGTACTCATAATCCTCTTTTTCTATTTCACTCACAACCCTACACATCTTCCCTCTGGCAGGCATCAGTTTGTTCTCTATTCTTAAGGGTCCATTTTTTTTCTCTTTATTCAGTTGTCTTGTTTCTTGTGTTTCAGTGCTTTTTTTTTTTTTTTTAAGGTTTTTTAAAAGTTTATTTATTTTTGAGACGGGGGAAGGGGCAGAGTGAGGGGGGGAGAGAGAGAATTCCAAGCAGGCTCCACACTGTTCAGCACAGAGCCCAATGTGGGTCTCGAACTCACGAACTGTGAGATCATGACTTGAGCAGAAATCAAAAATCGATACTTAACCAACTGAGCCACCCAGGCACCCCTGTTTTGTTTCTGAAGTTTCACATATTCGTGAAATCATATGGTATTTGTCTTTCCCTAACTTATTTCACTTAGCTTGATATCTTCCAGATCTATCCATGTTGCTGCAAATGGCCAGATCTTATTCTTTTTTATGGATGAGTAATATTCCATTATAGACATATACCACATCTTCTCTAGCCATTCATCTATCAAAAGACACTCCAGTTGCTCCTAAATCTTGGATCTTGTGAATAATGCTGCAATAAACACAGGGGAACATCTATCTTTTCGTATTTGTGATTTCATTTTCTTTGGGTAAATACCCAATAGTAAAATTATTGGATCACGCTAATTCTGTTTTTAGTTTTTTGAGGAACCTCCATACTACTTTCTATAATGGATGCACCAATTTGCATTCCCACCATGCATGAGGGTTCCTTTTTCTCCAAATCTTTGTCGACACTTGTTATTTCTTACCTTTTTTATTTTAGCCATTCTGACTTTGTAGCCTTTTTGCATCAATGAATCTCTTGTTTGTAGCAGACACTTGGATTTTACAGGACTTATTCTGTGTGTGATGTGATCATTGTTATGTGTGTTTATCTGTTGTGTGTTCTTTCTTTTTAAAACAATTTTTGCTGGTCCTTAGGAAGTTCTATATTTTTATTTTAGTAGCTATCTTTGCAGTAATACATTTTTTGTGCCCTTAATTCCCTTTAACTCTAAGTATTTGCAATTGGTCTGACATTTTAATTTAACTTAATTTAATTTAATCTATTCTACTTGATATTTTGAAAGAGACAGAGAAAGAACATGAGCTGGGGAGAGGGACAAAGGGAGGGAGAGAGAGAGAATTTTAAGCAGGCTCCATAATCAGCGTGGAACCCAATTTTTAAATGGGTATTTTCTGATTACCACTTATTATCTATTTATATTTAAATCAATCATCTCATTCTACTTCCCTCCCCACCCCCTCGTCCTCTTTTTGTCCCAACTTCTCATTCTACTACAAGTTTTACATCTTCTTCTACCTATATCCTCAGTTTTAGTCTTAGCTCTAAAATTAAAGAAATAAAATGCTCACCACAGGCCCTCTGTCAAAGTTTCCCCAGTCACATCTTGGTTGGATGAAGTTTATCCTCCTGTATGTTGTTAAATAAGGAAGCAACTAGCCACATGTAGCCATTTAAAATTTCAGTTATACTAGCCACATTTCAAGTTTTCATCATAGCCACATACGGCCAGTAGCTATAATTTTGGACATCACAGCAATAGAATGTTTCTAACACTGCAGAACGTTCTATTAGGGCAGCTCTAGTAGATTCCTCAGGAAGGGTGAATATGTACAGAAATGTGTGCGTACAAAAACTCAGAGAAAATATTTTTATAGTCTTGACTATGTGGACACTTTGGTGGCATATAATATCTTTGGTTTATACTTTTTACTTACAGTTCTTGAAAATGCTGCTCCACATTGCCTTGCTTTTGAGAAATCTGACATCTAATTCTCTTTCCTTGTAAATTATTTTCATTTCTTTGCCCAGAAGTCCTGAGAATTTTTTTTCTTTAATTATTTAAGTTCTAGCAGTTTTATAGTGATGTATTTTGGAGTTCATTACTTCTGGTGCATCTTCCTCTATACCCAGGGAGCTCTTTCAATATATAAATTCAGGTTTTCTTTTATTTCCAGAAAGGTTTCTTGGATTGCAGTTTCAAATATTAGTTCTGATCCAGTGTTTTGGTTTTTCCTCTTCAAAGACTCTGATAAAATGAATATTACTTCTACTTTTCCTATCTTCCATTTTTACTAGTTTCTCTTCAACTCCTTTAACTATTCATCCATTTTCATTCTCTTGGCTGTTTTTGTTTTTCCTTGTTTACTTTTATCAAATTTAAATGTAAATCTATTCTCCTATAGGCCCTTTGTAATTTAGTCTTTATTTTTGATATGGTTGTCTTTTTCTTCTACTCCTATCCTGAGAGTTAAACCAGCTGTGGCTTCATTTCTTCATGGAGTTTTTTGGTCCATTTCTGCTCTTGGCTCTTAGTATTTCTGATTAAACATGATTCTTCATATTCCCCAAGCTGGTTTGAAGACAACTTACTTCTTTGGAGTGTTACAATTTTTTCCTGTTTCGTGGTCAATTTTGTGGGAAATGTTTTCATTAGCTGAAATGACCCAATCTGCATTTTCTGTTTTGTTTTGTTTTTATAGTAGTTTTGTATGGATATGGTCTGCTCTTTACTAATCCTAGTCATGTCACAGTTTAAAAGTGCTCTCTTCTGCACCATTTCTTTAATGGATTGGGAGAAGGGGAGGTGACAGAGATTGATAGGTTTTATTTCTCTTGCATTTCTGCAGGATTCCTAACTTCCCCCTTATTCCTTTTTTCCCATCACCATTTTATCTCAAAGGGGCAATTCCTTCTCCATATATCTAGTTCTTCCCAAGGCAACGTCTGAGTATCTACTTCTACTTCTAATCCTACTTAAAGTCCCTTCTCTGTAGCCAGTGCTGTGAATTATTAAGCCGTACCTGCACTGAGTATTAATGTTAGGCTCTCTCCTTCTGGGGTGGCTCCGTGCTCCATCTAAGTCTTCTGCATCCCTCAGCTCTTCTGAAGACTCCCTGCCCGCTCTCTACACCCACAGGCTTACAGTACTAGGAACTCCTTTGAAATTTGGCTTATTTCCCAACTTAGAGTTAATCTGAAGGTCACTAAGGTCTCTATCTCTTAGTAATGCCAAAGGCATAGATTTATTTACTTATTAATTTCATGGGGTTTGGGGGATAGCTGGGAGGGAGAAAGCGTAGGACAATTTGTTATCAGGTAGCTGTCACTATTCTCCAGAACTCCAAATGTTTTTTGACAATTACAAAGCAATCCACTAAATGGATTATACCATAATTTATTAAACCAAGCTTATTTTCGGAAACTTTTATTGTGTCTACTTTGACACTAGAAAACTTTGTTGAACACCATTCTTATACATTAATCTTTATGTACTTCTCATTATTTCTTTAACAAACTGTTTTGGTAATAAAACTGCTAGGTCAAAGGACGTGACCATCTTTTGTCATATGCTATGAGGCAGTCCGATGGTAAGCACTCTATATAAAATATGCATGTCTTATTCTTTGGCCTATTTGGAAGTAGTTTTAAAATCTTAAATACGAATAGCAGATACATAAAAGTCTCATTAAATTTTAATGCTTTGCTTCTCAAGTGTGTCTAAGGCTTAAACATCTATTATAGTAAGTTTTAAAAATGTTAGAACAATAGTTAGCTTTCTAGTGTTAGATACCCAAACCTCAGTTACCTTTTCTGCTTCCCGCGTATCATCAAAAAGTCTCCTCTGCCTTCTGGCAGGAATTGGTTTAGCTGTTTCCCAGGCTTCTACCCACATATTGCTTGGAATCTTCATTCGGGCACTCAGTTCTCCTTTCAGAACCATGTTGCCCTTTTCATCAATGACTTCCTCTTCAATATAATCCCGGGGTGAGTACCACCTCACAAAATCTTCCAGAAAACAACCTGGATTCGCTGCCTAAAATAAGGCAAAAAAAGTTCAGCAGAATCCAGTAACAATCAACAGTTAGTGATAAGCTTGTTTGCAAAATCATACTTTCACCAAAAATTACCTAATCTTTACAAAATCTAATATGTGACCTGAGTGTGGGGGTAGCCTTTAAAGCAGGCCAGATGTTCAAGTACCAAAATCATTTTCTTTTGTTGTCTCCACTTTGCAGAAAAAGAACACATTTTCCTTCGATGAATTTAGACATAAAAATCTGTTGTAAAATGAAAATAACTCTCTTAAGTGGACTATAAGTTATATAAGTTAGTTTAAAATTATAGCATAGTAACTACTCAATAGTTGGAAAAGTACTCAATAGTTGGAAGAATATCAAATAAGCTTGACTCAAGTAATTAAATAATACACAACACAATTAGAATAATAACACAATAATGGAAAAGTTCTACTCTTTTTTTTCTCTCAAAAATCAATACTGGTACTGCAGTAAGTATCAGCCAACCTCAGAAATGTTCTATTCAGTCATCAAATTCTTGTACTTTATACAACAAATTACCATCACATGCATTGCTTTTGTGTTGTTAAGGAACTGGAATTCTAACTATTGCTTTTCAGCTTCTGAAACCAACTAATTAAACTTTCATTTACTGGATAAGTCTATAGAATTAATGATGATGCACGCCAAAGTTCTTAAGTAATTCTACATTCAAGCCTGGAAAAAAAGTAGAGGCTTCACAGTGTTAGTGGTAAGGCATGGAAGTCTTCTTGCAAGTGTCCAGTGATGTATTAGTAGAGTACTAAGGATGGGCATGTATGTATGTATATATACACAAACTCAAAGAATATGTGTACACACATTAAACACATACCTTTTTAGTTATATTCTCTACCACAACATATACTTCCTGCTATATGTACTATTTTATTTGCCTATAATACTTAAGTGATATAAACATTAACAAGAATGTGCTAATAAGCAGAAAGGTCGGGGCGCCTGGGTGGCTCAGTCGGTTAAGCATCCGACTTTGGCTCAGGTCACGATCTCACTGTCCGTGAGTTCGAGCCCCGCGTTGGTTGGGCTCTGTGCTGACTGCTCAGAGCCTGGAGCCTGTTTCAGATTCTGTGTCTCCCTCTCTCTCTGACGCTCCCCCATTCATGCTCTGTCTCTCCCTGTCTCAAAAATAAATAAAACGTTAACAAAAAAAAAATTAAAAAAAAAAAAAGCAGAAAGGTCATTTTCTTCCTTTTTAAATTAAAATAACTCCAGACCAAAATGAAAACAGACATGATAAGAATAGTAGCCTTAAATGTGAAGAGCAAAACTGCCCATTTGTCCTCACTGAGTCCCCTGACAACCAGCTTCACCATCCCCATCAATTCAAGAAATTCTCCTGAGGGATGAGGACTCAGAGGAAGGTTCTTAACTGAGAGTCAGCAACATAAACTTCCAACGACTATGCATCATGGCAATAAAAAAATGCTGCAAACTGCAATGGGTCAAGATTACTGCATGACTCAGGATTCATGTACAAAGATCTGGTTATTAACCAGGCAACACCACACCCACATAAAAACATCCCGTAGTACACAAGTTAAAAAAGACCTTTCACACCAAAATTCTTCCTTCTGGCTTGCCTTACTGTACCATGTACCAGGCTTAACCTATAGCTACCAAAAAAGGGTCAGGGCTCACTTCAGCTGTGTTTTCTTTCTACTGTTACAGGTATGTACTCCAAGGAAATGCTTGAGAATAGGTCCTGCCCTTCTGGAACTGAGAGGGGCAGGTACCTAAGGAACCTATCAGCATCCACCCAAAGCTCTGCAGACTCTCCTAAGGGCCCCTAATACTAGTCACCCCCCATATAAAAAAGGAGAGGCAACCATATCTACTTTAGAGTGACTATGTATTTCCTTAAACCTATTAACTGATTCCCACATAGGCAGGGGCAGATGTGTTAAGTTGGCTATTTGAAATATAATCTTTTTATTAAAAGAATATTTTAAGAGATTTGCAGGTACCCAAATGAGTCTAAAAGAGTTGAATGAGCTTAGTTTTGCTGAGGTACAGTGTTGGAATTACACAGAACCTTCCCATAAGGGGCTAATATGTTTCTAGAGGAAAGCTTTTACAGTTTCGATTATGAATTTCCTCCTAGAAGTGCCTCTGCAAGGATGCGGTAGCAGCACAGGGGCAGATAAATATGAAGGCAGCTAGAGGTCAGGTAGGAAAACAACTGCTACAGAGGCTGGTACTTCCTGTTGTGCACATACATCATAAGCCAATTCCCTTTTTCTACCTTTTTGATTTAACACATGCCCTGAGAGCCAACTGTCCTCTCTTTTTCCACTGTTACTATTTTGTTTTAAAACAATACATCTCTTTTGTCTCATGGCAGAACAAAACACACAGATATTCCCTATCTTCTTAGTCTCTAAGAAAGACATGTACCTATCAAGAAGTTTACTAAAGACTTTTTTTTCTTTTGGTAAAGATGGGGGAAATAAGCAGGGAATAAAAGCATTCCCTTTTACTGTCCTACAATCTGCTAACAGGGACGATAAAATTGACATAGGTTTTCATAAGTTGCTTCTGTTGAAAAAAATGAAACTCAAGTTGGCATACAGCACAACAGCAGGACTGATTGGAGGCTATGGAACAGGGAGATGGAGACCATCACAGATAGCAGCAGGTCAAGGAGGAAAATCTGGGCATGGGAAACAGTTCAGAGTATCAGCAGGAGGCACAGGGAAGGCCTATGGCCCACCAGGCTACCCACTTGGGGTTTTTGTTCTGTTTGTTTTAATATACATGGCCTTGCCTCTACTTTCAAGAATAAGTAATTCAAAAACAAGGGCATCTGGATGGCTCAGTTGATTGAGTGCTGACTTCAGCTCAAGTCATGATCTCATGGTTCATGAGTTCGAGCCCTGCATCAGGCTTGCTGCTGTCAGCGCAGAGCCTGCTTTGAATCCTCTGTCCCCTCCTCCCCCCGCCGCCTTGCTCCTCCCCTGCTTGTGCGCTCTCTATAAAAAATAAATAAATACACATTGAAAAAAAAAAAAAAAAAGACCTTTTTCATCCCTGGGTTTTTAAGCTAATAAGCCAATGTCACCATTCTCTGAATCCTCTATGTTCCAACACAGGCCTATATCTAACCCTAAAATATTCTTCTTCAGGTAGCAAATGCCTACTTACCCTAAAATAGTGACTCTTCTGAGAAACCCTCCATGACCCACTCAGTAGAGTCAGTCACCTTTCTGACACTGCCTTCATAAGTGAACTCATCACATCTCCAAAACTTCAGTAGACTGTAACTGAGTATAATCAAGCAGCCTATGTTAAATCTTAAGGGTTTCCTAAAAGCTGTGCATTAAATTGGATAAACACATAAAGGAGAAAAACATTCCAATGCACATACAGAAATGATTCAATTCTCAACTTCCAACTACTATTCAAAGATTGTTATTTTCTTGTTTTAAATTTAAGAACCAAGTCTGGCTGTGACCTTTAGGAGATAAACGTAGGATGCTGTAACTACTAATGATCTCAAAACATTTAATAAAAAAGACATTCAGGCCTTCACACCACTTTAGAGAGTGACTTTCACAGCTTCATCCCAGAATAGCTCCAAACAGACTCCGAAGCTCTGACAGTGTGACCCACCTTAAAAGACTCCATATCTGAGAGCAGACAGGCACTCTGCATGCGTGCTCGGAGGTGAGCCCCTTCTGCTGATGTTCCTAATTTAGCTAGAACCTCCGACTGCTCCTCCAGCAGATCTTCTGTCATAGGTGCTGGTTCCTGTGAAGCACAAAAGGACAAAGCTCATGAACAGCTTTTTTTAGAAAAAGCAGAACTATAAAAATAGATAAAGACAACAATTATTTCATCTCTAGCAGTCACAAAATCTGTATTTAAAAGAATTCAGAGAAATTCACAAGATTTTTAGAACCTACATAAAAAATTAACAAATTAATAACAAATATGACTTTCAGCATACCTCCCCCCCAACAAATAAGATTATCATGTTTTTCTTGACAGGATTAACAGCCAAAAGACAGGAATTTGGGTGCACTGAACATTTTCCTGCTTATTAATGATAAGAAATGAAGTCCTAATGATATGTTTATGTGTGTCATCATTAGTTACAACCAGGTTTTTATTACAACTAGTAAGAGAAGAAAATTGATAAATATGAAAATTAAAATAAAGGCAAATAATTTGAATCTCAACTAAAAGACCCCAAATAACTAAGTCTTATGTTGGCAAAGCTGCTTTGAGTTTAGGTTCCAAAGACATTCTAAATACTAATTCCCACAAGAAGTATTTGGATTTTTGTTTTAGGAATCAGAGACATTATATATTTTAATGGTAACCCCAAATAAAAAAGAAGCTAAGGCAAATCTAAAGGAAGATACAACTGTAGAATCATTATAAGAGTGACAGAAAACATTTCAAAACTGCTGAAAGGGGCTTAAGGAAAGTTCTGAGAATTGATTCCATTAGATTTTATATCTGAAATATGAAAGCACTCAACAATCCAGAGACTAACCAAACAAAGCTTGCCTGCTTCGTTGTTAAAGCCAGAAAAACATGGACTTTTCTATTCCTACATAGTAAGATAAAGCCCAGTGGAAGTAAGTGTTTAGAGCACCTTGACAATAAATACATTCCTTCTAGATTTCAAGAGCTTACTGTAAAGCAGGGTTTCATAGCCTCGGCAGTAATGACATTTTAGACTGGATAATTTTTTTGTGGTGGGTGTGTCCTTCGCATTGTAGGATGTTTAGCAGTATCTATAGCCTCTACCTATCAGATGCTTACAGCACCACTCTGCCTAATGACAAGAAAAAATGTTTCCAGGGGTGCCTATGTGGTTCAGATAAACATCTGACTTCTGATTTCAGCTCAGGTCATGATCTCAGTGTTGTGAGATCAAGCCCTGCATCGGGCTCTGCACTGAATATGGAGTCCACCTCAGATTCTCTCTCTCCCACTGTCCCACCCCCTGCTTGCTCATGTGCACACACACTCTCTCTCAAAAACAACAACAAAAACAAACAAACAAACAAACAAACAAACAAACAAACAGAAAAAAGTTTCCAGGCATCACCAAATATCCCTGGGGGGTCAAAAAAATCACTCCTCATTTAAGAACCAATGACATAAAAATAAATAATTTTCACAAATATCTGTCAATAATAAAATAGAAGCATGGTAAAGCTATAGCATTCAAAACACATAGCAACAAACAAAATAACTGTTTTCTTCTATCTTCCTCATTTTTGGAAGTTTTTTCTTTTTTTAACGTTTTATTTATTTTAGAGAGAGAGAGAGAGCGAGCGAGCATGAGCAGGGGAGGGGCAGAGAGAGGGGAAGGCACAGGAAGAATAAAGCATGGCATATACTCAGTAAATGCTAGCAATTAGAGACAAAAAACTTAGGTTTTCATTATGAGCTTCACACTGATATCAAAATACCTCAAATTAAAAAATGAACCCCAGTGAAGCAGGCCTTCAGTCTTTCCATTAGGAAGGAGCTACTTTTCATTGTCCTACAGCCCTGCAATCTCAGGATGATAGGAAAGAAATGACATGTTGAAAAGACACTGACAACCCTTCCTACCTGGAAATCTCAGGCCAACTCTAAGTGAAAAAGAACATGATCAAGAGGAATATAAGCAGGAAGTAGCCTGTGGACTATACACTTAAATATTTACCCCTTCTAAATATGCCCAAAGCTTTCTCATATACACGATCTCACGTGAGCACTGAGAAGAGGTCAGGGCATTTTACAACTGATGAAACAGAGGCGCAGAGACAAGTGCCCTACCCAAGATCAAGGGGCAAAACGACGAAGCGTCAAACTGAAGAGAGAATCTCAGACATCTATCTGATGCCAACCTTGAGAACTACTAGGTTGGTTCAATCCACTAGTTTACGACTCTTGCTCTAACAGATCCTCCATAGTTTCCTCTTCTAGCCCTGGCATTAGAATATTGGGTAGTCTTTAAGCTTTTTCTAACCATAAATTTTAGGTTGAACTAAATCTACATGAAATGAATACCAAAGAGTGCTTAAATTCTTATGAAGCAAGGATCTATATAAATTATTTTTGTGTGTGATATAGGCAATTGATTAATGGCACATTTTAAGCTAATTTCTTAAGTGTGAAAGTGTGTTTCAACTGGAATCATTTTGAATTCCAATCATTTTATGTAAGTACATAGACAATGATTATAATTTAAGTGAGATTAACTTTAAAGAAAGTAAAATAGACTAAAAATCTGCCCTGATTTGCCTAAATGTAAGATATAAAAATGAATTTCTAAAAAAAAAAAGGTGCATGCTGAGGGAAAAAAATAAGTTTAAATTATTCTAGATTTAGATAATAAATTCGAATATGAAAAATGAAGCATCTAAAATAAACAAAGGAAGTATATAGCCATTTGAAAAAAAAAAATAAAGATTGAGCTTCCAGAATAACTTTCTTGGACTCTTCATTAACCCAATCAAACCAAGATAATACATATGCAACTGGCCCGTTAAAAATAAGAATATTGTTAATTAAAACTTGGAAAGAAAAAAGACAAAAAAAATTAACTTTTGCTGGACACTTACATGACAAATGTTTTTAAACACGGTATGTGGTTTAATACTTAACAACCCGGAGTGATACAAACTGTTACTGGTTTTTAATGTATTTAATATTTGTTTATTTAAAAAAATTTTTTTTTAGTATTTATTTTTGCAGAGAGAGAGAGAGAGAGAGACAGAGACAGAGACAGAGCATGAGTGGGGGAGGAGCAGAGAGAGAGAGGGAGACACAGAATCTGAAACAGGCTCCAGGCTCTGAGCTATCAGCACACAGCCCGACGCAGAGCTCGAACTCACGGACAGTGAGACCATGAGATCATGACCTGAGCCAGAGTCGGATGCTCAAATGACAGAGCCACCCAGGCACACCATTTAATATTTGTTTATTAAACAAATAAATAGGTAGTGTTTTAAAACTGGAGATATCTTAGAACAAGATAGAAATACTTTCCTTTTCTTCTTGTCAATCAGTGATATTAGAACCACTTAACTTTTTAACCACTTTTGTGAAGTATAAATCGACATTTAAAGGGTACATTTGATAAGTACATACCCATAAAACAATCACCAAAATCAAAATAATGAATTTATCCATCACCTCTCAAAGTTTCCTTATGGCCATTTTTAGAATATCCATTAAAAAATGAACAGATAAACTGTGGTATATCCATGCAATGGAACACTACTAAGCAATAAAAATGAATGAAGTACTTATATACACAACAAAATGTATGAATCTCAAAATAATGAGGCTGAGAGAATTCCTTCTTACAAAAAAGTAAAAATAAAATTTACTCAAAATTTTAAAAAATGCAAACCAATCTATTATTATTTGCTTTTAGAGATTAAAACAAGGCTCAGAAAGAAAACAGCTTGTACTAGCAATACTGTTAGTAGGTGGTAGTGTTAGAATATAAATCTAGTTTCAGTGGATTCCAAAACCAAGGTTTATACCACAAGATCTCAATGCCAACTGCATGCACCAAAACAAAATTAGAAAAAATACACTCTTGGTTTCTAGCATTAGAATGTTCTGTCCTAATACTAAAAATGAAGAATGGAATACTTAAAAAATAGAATTCAGTTTTAAAAGAATAAAGCAAAAAGGCTAAGGCCTATCAAACAAAAACATTAATCTTGTAAATGACAGCCACCTGGCAAAGAAATAGTATAAGCATGGACAACAGAGTTAACAGAATCCATGTTTAAAATTATCAAGCAAACATCCCAACACCTAACTCTATGATTATTAATCAATCCACTTCAAAATATAAAAACTGGTTACAAAACTTTCAAGTAAATCCTTGCCTCTTGAGAAGCAATACTAGCCACTTATATAAAGAGAAAGTCCTCTGAAGAATAACAACTAAAAACTGAGTGCTTATTGTGAACTAGAACTGTATTCACTTATCATGTGCTATTTCATTTAAAATTCACAATTATCTTGGGGCGCCTGGGTGGCTCAGTTGGTTAAGCATCCAACTTCGGCTCAGGGAATGATCTCACGGTTGGTGGGTTCAAGCCCTGCATCGGGCTCTGTGCTGACAGCTCGGAGCCTGGAGCCTGCTTCGGATTCTGTGTCTCCCTCTCTGCCTCTCTCTCTCTCTCTCAGAAATAGGTAAACTTTTAAAAAAATAAAAATAAATAAATTTTACAATTATCTTAATGATAACCTCAATATGAAGGAAAAGCATTTGATAAAATATAATACCTCTTCATAAAAAAAAAAAAAAACACAAAAACTCAAAACCAGGAACAGAAGACAACTTCCTTGATATGATAAATGATACCTCTATTAGATACCCTCAATGATTATTATATGCTTTCTTCCTGATACTGAGAAGAGAAAGTATCCATATACTAATCACACTGCACTGGTGGTACAGTACAATAAGGCATGAAAATGAATTAAAAAGTGTAAAGGTTGGAAAATCAAGTTCAAACTCTCTATATTAGCAGATAACATGAGTGGGTCTATAGAAAACTCCAGGCGCGCCTGGGTGGCTCAGTTGGTTAAGCATCCAACTCTTGATTTCAGCTCAGGTCATGACCCCAGGGCCGTGGGATCTCTAGTCCTCCACTGAGTTTTGGGCTGAGCATGGAGCCTGCTTAAGATTCTCTCTCTCCCACTGCTTCTCTCTCCCACTTACATGCCCCCTCTCTCTAAACAACAAGAACAACAAAACTCCAAGTAATCTACAAACTACTAAAAGTAGTAAGTGAATGTACTTAGATTGCTAGATCAAAATCCATATACAAAAATCAACTGTTTCCACATATCAGGGCAAATATTTTTAATGGAAAAAAAAATTTTTTTTTGAGAGAGAGAGGGCAAGACAGGGAAAGTGGCAGAGGGAGAGAGAGAGAATCTTAAGCAGGTTTCATGACTCACCATGGAACCAGATGCAGGATTCAATCTCAAGACCCTGGGATGGTAACCTGAGCTGAAATGAAGAGTGAGTCACTCAACCGACTGAGCCACCCAGGCCCCCTTAAATGGAATTTTTAAAAATGCCATTTGTAACATTTAAGAAATTACAAAGCTTTTGAATTAAATCTAATAATAAAAGATATCCAAAACCTCTACATTAAAAACTATAAAACACTGATAAGGGAAAGTAAAAGAAACCTTAAATAAAATGAGAAGTATTTCATGGTATGGGACTCAAAATTGTTAAGATGTCAATTCTCCCTAAGTTGATTTATAAATTCAATGCAATATGAACTGAAATCCCACCAAGATTATTTTGTATGTGGAAAATGAAAAGCTGATTCTCAAATTTACATAAGAATGCAATGGGCAGCCAAGATAATCTTGGAGAACAAAGTTAGAAGATTTATGCTACATGACAGAAAGACCGTAAGTTACAGTAGAATAGTCTATTATTAGCACAAGGATAGACAAAGAGACTAATGGACAGAATACATAGCCAGAAACAGACCAACACACATATGATCATGTGATTTAGAACAAAGATACCACTGCCATTCTGTGGGGAAAAAGCAAGTCTTTTGAATAATGGTGTTGGAACGAACATAGCTCCATCTCTTTATAGGGAAAAGAGAATCAACCACTTCCTCATACCAAACACAGTCAATTTGAGGTGGATCACAAACATAAATGCAATAGGTAAAACAATAAAGCTTCCAGAAGAAAACATAAGAGACTATTTCTAGGACAATGGGGTAGTTAAAAATTTCTTAAAAGGGAGACAAAGCACTGTCCCCATAAGATAAACATTAACAGACCAGACTTTATTAAAATTAAGAATGCCTATTCAACAAAAGGCATCATTAAGAAAGTGAACAGATAAGCCATAGACTGGAGACTGTGACCACACTAGGAGAGGGCTCTTGGAAGCCTATATTTGATATTTTTCAAACTCTGTCCCATGGGCCACCTCTTGTTCCTGATTTTGCTTTGTACCCTTTTACTATAATAGATTATAGCTATGAACATGGCTATATATATATGTGCTGAGTCCTGTGTCCTCCTAGTGTATCATCAAACCTGGGAGTGGTGACACACCAAATGTTAGGGATTATGCAGAATAAACCACAGGTATTATACACTGTTGGAGGGAATATAAACTAGTTCAACCACTCTGGGAGACAATTTGGCAACATCTACTAAAGCAAAAATATATTTCTACCATGTGGCACAACAACTCTACTCTTAGAAATTTATCCAAAAGAAATTAAGAACCTATGTTCACCGAAAGACTCATAAGAATGTTCACTTATTTGTAATAGCTCAAACTATCAACAACTCAAATTCCATCAGCAGGTGAAAGGACAAGCAAATTGTGGCATGTTCACATAATAGAATATTACAAAGTAATAAAACGCACACAAATACTGATTCAGGTAACAATATGGATGAACTCACACGTGGTAGTTAAAAAAAGTTTAACATAGAGTGGGAATGATTCCATTTAAACACAGGGGGCGCCTGGATGGCTCAGTCGGTTGAGAAACCGACTTCAGCTCAGGTCATGATCTCACGGTTTGTGGGTTCGAGCCCTGCGTCAGGGTCTGTGCTGACAGCTCAGAGCCTGGAGCCTGCTTCAGATTCTGTGTCTCCTTTTCTCTCTGCTCCTCCCCCACTTGTGCTCTATCTCTCTCTCTCAAAAATAAATAAATGTAAAAAAAATTATAAACGCAAAAGAGTAGGGGCGCCTGGATGGCTGTCAGTTAAGTGTCCAACTTTGGCTCAGGTCATGATCTCTCAGTCCATGGTTTTGAGTCCCGCTTTGAGCTCTGTGCTGACGGCTCAGAGCCTGGAGCCTGCTTCAAATTCTGTGTCTCCCTCTCTCTCTGCCCCTCCCCTGCTCATGCTCTGTCTCTCTCTCTCTCTCTCTCAAAATAAATAAACATTAAAAAATTTTTTTAAATGTTAAACACAAAAAAGTGGAACATAATTTCATTTATGAGATTCAAAAACTGACAAAACTAAGCTATAGTGACAAAAGTTACAAAAAGAGTTACCTGGAAGGGAGCAGTGAGCTATGCTATCCAATACATCTGGCTATTTAAATGTAAATAAATTTATCAAAATTAAAAATTCAGTTCCTCAGTTGCATACACATTTCAAGCACTCAATGGACATAGTATTGGACAAGAGAGCTAGAAATGTACAGTTTTACCTTCACAGAAAGTTCTAATGATCACTACTGTTCTAGGATGATGGGAATTTTCCATACTTTGATCTGGATGGTAGCTACATGAGTTTTTAAACATGAAAAAACTCACCAAGCTGTACATTTAAAATTTGTGCACTTTATATATAATTCATAAATCAATAAACAAGCAAATAAATGTTTTTTAAATGACTAGGAAAAAACATGTACAGTATATATAACAAAGGGTTTGTATCTATCTAAAATATGAAGGACTAATACAAATCAGTAAGAAGAGGTCAGAAACCTAAATGAAAAATGATAGGCAAGTCAAAGGAAAAGATGGCCAAGAAACATACTAAATGATGCTTCAGTTCATGAAAAATCAGAGAAAACAATTTAAAACATTGAGATAATACTTTTGTCCACCATATTGTCTAAAATTTATATGACTGGTAATATCAATTGTTTATAACAAAATTAAGTATGAATGTAAGTACCATGAGTGCAAGAAGCTTACTGTCAAGTTTACTGCTAAATTCCCAAGTTATAGAACAGTAGTTGGCATACATCAGGCACTCAATAAATATTTGTGCAAGGAAGAAAACAAGAAAGGAAAGCTGAGTAGAGAACAATATTTCCTTATTCCTATACATTCACCATTGACTAGAGTATAAAATAGGTACAGCCTTTTGAAGAGCAATTTCATAGCTTGTATATCTGCTTATCTAGCAATTCCATTTCTTATTTTCTTAAGAAACACTCAAATGTGAACACACAATGTGAGAAACTACAAGAATCTGTACTGTAGCACTGTAATAGCAAAATCTAGCAATAACATCTATTGTGCATCAAGAAGGAAATGGTTAAATAAACTATGGCTCTTCTACGCCATGGAATAGTAGACAGCGATTAAAAAGAAATAAAGTGGATCTACATGTACTGACTTGGAAAGATCCCAAGACATATTAGGTTAAACAAAAAGTTGTTTAATGCACACATTTAAAAACAAACCAAAAAAATCCACAAAACTATGTATCATATGTATACACATGTATGTACATCAATGCATAGTATCAGGTATAAGAAACTATAACGCAAACCAGTAATAGTGGCTACTTCTAGAGATGAGAGTTGAATTAGTGGGTAGTGGCTTTTACTTCTAAACTGGGTTTTTCACAATAAAACATACCCACATGTTGTTTATGCAAAAACAACCCCCAAAAAACTATTGCTCTACCTTAGGTGTGGAGTTGTTTCTGTTCTACTTCCTAATGTTTTAAAATGGCTTCAAACTTTATTTTTGAGCAGATAAAACTAATCATATAGGGACACCTGGGTGGCTCAGTTGGTTGGGCAGCTGACTTCGGCTCAGGTCATGATCTCACAGTTCGTGAGTTCGAGCCCCGTGTCCGGCTTTGTGCTGACAGCTCAGAGGGTGGAGCCTACTTCAGATTCTGTGTCTTCCCCTCTCTCTACCCCTCCCCTGCTCACACTCTGTGTCTCTCTGTCTCTAAATAATAAATAAATGTTAAAAAATTTTTTAAAAAACAGTCATATAAATAAACAGATTTTTACTTTTGTTCCTCCTCTCCTCTTTTTGGATTTTATTTTTTAAAGACCTGTGGACTCACCACTTAGTTTAAGAAATAACCGATCATCTTACCATAAGGAACTACTATTTACCTAAACTTCAAAGCATTTCTCAATTTCAGAAATGGAAATATCTGAAAGCCCCCAATAGTTAATTTAGATTTCAAATCTTAGATCTTTGAACAAAGACTGCTTAAAGAATTGCTCCTACCCAAAGCAACCATTTCCTACTAGGATGAAGATATGAACAACAAAATAAAAATAATCAAAACTTACAGAACCAGTCCATATCCTACCTGGGTCACTGGAATATAGAGTGGTTCTCCATTATGTAGCAGAGTGAGTTTTCCATGCTGATGTAGTCGTCCTTCTGGTTTTAAACTTGCTGTCTCCTTAGGTCCTCCTTTCTTGCCACTCTCTTGTCCATTTCCTTTAAGTTCTTCAGTATCGCTTAGGCATTCAAAAAATTCTTCTTCACTGTCACTCCAAGAATCCCAAGATTTTCCAACCTCTCCCTTTTCCTTATCAGTATCTTTTAGATTATCTGGCCCCAGCTGGTCTCCAGCTTTTCCAGCATCCCCTGGAAACATATCTGAAGTATTTGTCTTTCTCCCCTCATCACGGGCCTTCTTTCTTTCAATACAACAATTTAACATCTTAAGAAAACAAAAATAACATTTGTATTTAAATTAGTTACAGTTAAATAAAAACCTATCCACTTCAGTATTTCATTTGCCTTCCCATTCCTTCCCTGGACCTTCTTGTGAATGACAGTAACTGTAAGTAATCTACAGTAGCATGATGAGAATAGTATATATAACTCATTATTACATTTAGTATTAGAATAAGCTCCAATTAAATTAAGACCATATTTAGATACTGTCATTGAGAAATCTTTACCTGTAGTTTCTGATGCAGTAAACAACATCTTAGATCTGGGGGTCCACTTGCTAATCTATCAAATAAAGTAGTGGGAAAAGTTAGTTTTAGTAAAGTGGCTTCAGGTATGCAAATTTCTTTGCTACTATAAATTTTAACCATAATGGTAAGAAATCAAAAGATTTCAACAGGTAAGATAATTGAAATGGAGCAAGTAAGACTAAAAGATCAAAATTTGTTTTATCCTTCTAGTCCACCAACAGTGAATATATTTTTCAAAGCTTAAGAGCAAACTAGTAATAGCTCTCAAGCTAAGAGAAACTTAAAATGTCTCTAAATCCACCTCAGGAAGTAGCTAGGATACAGTGTTTCACACTATACAAAACAGATTAGATTATATATTCAGTTCTCAATTATTATTCTCAATATAAAAAACCACTGACCTCCACCTGTCTTTGCCAAGGGGAGCTTAAACCACCTCTTCTACACCACTAGGTTTCCAATAATCAGCCAAGAGATAAACCAGCTAAGAGAGACTAGCAAACTGATACAAGTATAAATATTTTTGGCTCAATCACCATTTCATATTACTCATATTATAATTCTGCCTTAGTATGGGTAGATGAGCAGTAACCTATGCAATATCGAAATATTTGGTAGCTATTTTATTAAGTGAAATGTCAACATAAATCCACAAAAAAAATTACAGGCAATGTTCAATATCTGAACTTATGAACTCTAAAGATGTTTTCTCTCCACCTATAAAAATATATGTTTACTATAGAAGACTTAGAAAATACACAAATCTATAAAAAAACAAAAATAAAAATATAATTTCACACTCAGGGAAATTTGTTAACATTTGGCTTTATTTCTTCCCAATTATTTTTCTATAAATATAGATAAGCAAAACTGAAAGCACTTAGTGTACACAACACTATAATCTACTTTCTTGCAAATATTATGATCATTTTCTATGTTAGCAGATTCTTGGAAAAAATTTGTAATAGGTCCATAACTTTCCATTGTAGACATACATTATGATTTACACTACTCTTTTATGTTTGGTACTTAGGTTGCTTCCCTTTTTTTCCCTATTATAAATCTGACACAATGAACACCTGTGAATATAAATCATGTTCAAAGTTTCTTACCACTTTCTTAGGGCAGATTTCCTAGAAGAGGAGAATTAATGTGTCAAAAGTATAATTCTTCTAACAAACAAAAAGCCTACGTATACAAACAGAAATTGAAATTATTACCCTGGAATCAGAAAGTTGTTTTCCCATCTGAAACGCATTTCAAGAACAAATTCCTGCCAGAGGTGTGCCACTCCCTTCAATCCTCCATGGTAGAAATTGATCATACAAAGACACAAAGCCAATTTGTATGTTAAACTGTCAGATGGTGCAGATTTGAACTGATTGTAGAGATTCTGAATTTAACAAAGTAGAAACAAAGAAAAACTTGTTAACAACATATGTGCAGGCGTAATCAAAAACTGGGAGTTTTTAATACTAAATCAACCTATGCTACCAAACTAGCTTTTATCAAATGTTTAATACATTACTGCCTAAATTGTTTTTACGTAGTCCCATGTTTTTAAGATTTCTTCAAGGACCAAAAAAATGAGGCTGTAGTTCAGTGAAGCTAAAGTCAGAACTTTCCATTTCTTCTGTGGCATCTTCAAGATGTAATCCAAACATGTTGCTTTAAAAATCTTTTAATTATAAATGAATATAAACTTATTAATAAAACCAGACACACAAAATCAGAACTAAAAATAAAAAGCCTGTTTTTCCTCATTTCATGAAATCTAGTTCCCAAGAGTAACTACTGAAAATAGTTTATCTCTACACCTGTCCCTTAAACATCTCATTACTCAATTTATCTAAGACTTGGATAAGAAACACATGAAAATTTTACTTCATTTTATACAGTTTATTTCATTAGTTCTCCACTCACTGTCTAGTTTTGAAAGAGAAGAAACTGTTGCAAAACATCAAATTGTTAAGTTTACAAAAAGTCTACAATGAAAGAAATCCTACAATCAGGCACAATATATTTATTTTTTTCACTGTTTCCAGAAAAGCTCTTACTACCCAAAATACATATCAATGGCCAATGTAATAGGTCATAATCTGAGTGGAGGCCATGATGTCTACTCAAATTTTCCTAACGTGATTTTTAAAATACAAAGATCCAGGGCACCTGGATGGCTCAGTCTGTTAAGCATCCAACTCTTGATTTCAGCTCAGGTCATGATCTCATGGTTTGTGAGATACAGACCCACATCAGGCTCTGTGCTAACAACATGGAGCCTACTTGGGATAGTCTCTCTCTCTCTCTCTCCCTCTCTCTCTCTCTGAGCCTTCCTGCTTGCTCACTCTGTCTCTTAAGTAAATAAACTTTTTTTAAAAAAGGTTAAAAAAATAAAATAAAATAAAATAAAATAAAATAAAATAAAATAAAATAAAATAAATAATAAAATAAAATGATCCTTATGCCACCAAACTGGCAATAAAGCAACCTCTAGAAATTCAATACATTTTAAATATTTTAATATTAAACTCTAACCAACTTACATATTCTTCACTCTCTGATAGAGGATTATTATTATCTACTGCAGAACTTCCATCTAATGGTTTCTCAGAAGCAGCATCAGGGAATAAGAACTTAGAAGGAAAAAAAAACACATTTCAACCAAATTTACTACTTTGTTTATATTCATAACTCATATAAACACTATTTTATTTTTTAATGGTTTTGCTGTTAAAAATGGAAATGTTCTCACTGTACTGGCCAGTGGTTCTACACTGTATCAAATATTTTTTGTTTTTCTTTGAAAATACAGTTTCAGCAATTAGCCAATTTTGGAAATCAGAGATTTTCCTCCAACGTAACCACCTGGATTTGTAAACTAAACAACGCAAAACCAAAATTTCTTCATTATGATCCAAGATCATTAAATCTCCTTAAAAGTATTAAAGACAAAACATAAGAGAAAAATTTTAAACATCCATATATTCATGAGGTTCCATGAAGTTGTATCATCCACGAGTTTTCATACATGAAATATTAAGAGTATGATATTTAACACCATAACTTTACAAAATACCCCTTGAAAGTGGGAAGCTGCCTAAACCTGTAATGACCAGTTTATCTTTTCAATGTGGTTTATGTGTGTGTAGGAATAGTAAAAAAAGCAAAAAACAAAAAACAAAACAAAAAAAAAAAACAGTGCATATGACAGCCAAGCTAAATAACTAGAATAAAATCTCTAAGGATATATTCTTAAGAAGGGCCTTCTGTGCAAAAATTTATTTTCAGTCCTTTTACTTTTACTTTTCAGTCTTTTTTACACTGTTCCTCCCAAGTGTTTTGTGGTACTGCTGACTTATGATTCCTTTTACTATGCACATGTTGCCACACATTACAGAACATGCCAAGACATTTTTTTTTTTTTAATTTAGAGGAACTACTATGTACCAACTCTCACTACCAAGTACATTTGCAAACAATATCCTACTAATACCATTGTGTGTTACCGCCCACTTCCTACAGATATACAAACTGAAAATGTGGTTAAGAGGCTCATTCAGATTAATGGCAAAGATGAGATCAACATCAAGTTTGCAAGTCCTGTATTCTCTTCTTTCCACTACTCAAAGGTTGTTTCCAAGATGGTCTTAATGCAAAAATAGCCAGAAGTATTATTATAACTACAATTATAGTAAGAACAGCTATCATTTATCAGAGGCCTATTATATGCCAGGCGCGTAACAGAAGGTCCTTTAATCCTCCCAGCAAACTCACAGGGTTTTATTACCCTCATTTATAGATGACGAAACTGAAATTAAATAACTTCTTCAAAATTATATAGTAAGTCAGGATTAAACCCTGGTGGGCCCAGGCTGGGCCTGTTCCACCACTCTATACCTAACAGACACCTAAGCTCCTTCTAGTACTTACTAAAAAGTTTCTCTAGACTTTTGTTAAAGGAAGTTTTCAAAAATACAACTCTGATGTTGACCTTCTGCTTAAAATAGTATGAAACTGCAATATAAAGCCCAGTGTTTCAGTATGGCGGGTTACCTGCTATCTCTCCAGCCCTTGTCCCTGAAAAGCACCCTACAATACATCAAACTGTTCAATATGCTTTCTCACATCTCTGCTGTTTCTCTCTTTCTACAGCCTTCTCTTCAGGATGCAACTCAAATGCCCCTCTTTATGATGCCTTCCCTGATTCCAACTGCCCAGGTAGAGAAATATACATCCTCTACTGTGTTCTCACAGCCATTATGCCAGGCTTCTCCCGTGCAACAGTGGGAATTCACTGTATTTGGAGACTTTGTTTTACTCATTTTATATTCCCAATCCTGTGCTTGCCACATAGAAGGAACTGAACAGATAATGAAGAAATGAATATGCACACAGACATACAAAGATACTACATTTAGTTACCAAGAGAATAGTATTGAGGACATCATTATTCAGTGGTGACTCTTCTACACCTCTATGTTTTCGTATTTTCTTCTTTGCAGTATGTACCATATTTGAAACTGATAATTTATGAATTGGAACCGGTGCTGGCTCTGTCAACTTTGACAAAGCATGAGTTATATCAGCAATTTCTATAAAAAGAATAGAAACAAATACACATTATATCACCAACCTTAGCAAGTAAAAGCGATGAGCAAACAGTTGATTGTATAAAATATTTTAGTCACTCTTTTCACTGGTGTTATATCATCTCAGAATTCTAAAATTTTAATACACATATTCAGCTTTATATGCATCCATGATTGACAATGGTATAACACAAATCATTTCTCCCCAGAAGTTCAAAAATAAACCTTTAAAAACCCTGCTTTACAAAATATCTTACATTTTTGGTAGAAAGAACTTATTAAAAGTGCTTAATGTTTTAAGCTCAGGGTATAACCTGGAGAGAAACGGTAGCAGTCTAGTCCATCAAAACTTCCTTTTCCAACTTCATTCAAATGTGAAAATAGATGAAAAGTTGCCGGAAAAATGTGCCAAGGAAAAAGGGTTAGACATTTGAAAGTAACTTAAAAAAAAAAGAAAAGAAAAGAAAGTAGGTCACCTCTCCCTTCTTCCTCAAATGTGGATCGTCCAAGAATCTCATCAGTTGACTCCTTTCGACGGCAAATTTTAAAAAATTCAGTGACAAAATCACCTACGCAGAAAAAAATGTTACTCATCTTTGACTTAACTAAAAGAAATCAGTTCTACAAATTAAAGTATGTCTTTTCACAAAAGCTAGAACTAATATGTGGTAGAAAAATAAACCAGTTTTTCCACCCAAGACAAAAATTAATCCTATGTCAAAGGTAGCCTTGTTCTTCCTTTCTCTCCATGTCCTAGGATATAAAAAATGTTTTTCCTCAGAATTCTTTCTAGAATGAAAGGAAAAGTAACTGCACCTAAAAATATTACGTACTTACTATGTACCTGAATAAGATAAATAATATCTGTTCTGAGTTGTAGAAGTAACAAGAATATTACTATATGCACATAATGTCACCCTAACTGCCACCCTTCTAGACTTCTGAGTCCATTAAAAAATTAAAATAAAAAGAAATTCTAAAGATATGTTTCTAGAAGATTAAGAAATTAGATAGTGTAAAATTATTTTACCTTCAGCTGTATATCAATGGTAGACTTTATGTCATTATTATAAAGGGGAAAAGATTTGATATTTTCTAAAGAGCTGCAGTAAGATGTTTGTACAAAAAATTAGTGTTTAACCAGAACCATCAGTACTAAAACTCCTACACAATAAAAGATAACAAGGACATCTATGTTTTAGAATTCGCCAACTAGTTCTAAGTAAATCTAGAACACTTTCTGGACTTCTTCAGAAAAGTAAGATAATCCTATAATTCAATTATATAAACTACAAGATTCTAGTCAATTATATATGACTATAGAGTCCTATAATCTAGTCATATAAATGTATAAAATCAAAGAGGTTGGGTGGGATCATGGAACAATAACTTAAAATGAGAATACATTTTTTAAAATCTTTTAATGTTTTTTATTCATTTTTGAGAAAAAGAGAGAGCATGAGCAAGGGAGGGGCAGAGAGAGAAAGACACAGAATCCAAAGCAGGCTCCAGGCTCTGAGCTGTCAGCACAGAGACAGGGCTGGAACCCAGGAACTGTGAGATCATGACCTGAGCGTAAGTCAGATGCTTAACCAATTAAGCCAACCAGGCACCCCTTAAAATGAGAATACTTAAATTCTAAGGTCCTCTTGCAATTATCAGAAGTCAGTGGACGAGGAACAATAAGAAACTAGGAAACAATTTAGTAAATAAATTTAACAATTTAATAATTCAATGAATAAGCAAGAGAAACTATTGAGCATTTACTATATGATAAGCACTGTATTAAATGTGATACACAAACACACTTGTGCCCAATCATATTTGATCCTCTCAAGACCTCTATGTATATACTGTGGTTATCTCTATTTTACTGAGAAGAAATTAATGAAACTTGCTCAAACTGACAGACCTAAGACTTAAAATAAGGTCTATCCAATTCTAAAACTCTTAATATCAACCCTCTACCATCTTCCTAATACCCCAAGACAGATTCACCAATGGAAGGAATTTTACCTTATACATCTTTGTATTCACCATTCTATAATTAGCAAAACATGTCAAATGCTACTTAGCATTTAATGAAGAGCATATGATTAATTTTTTAAAAATCTTTATTTATTTTTGAGAGAGAGAGAAAGACACTGTGATCTTTATTTTTGAGAGAGAAAGAGTGAGTGGTGGAGGAACAGAGAAAGAGGCAGACCCAGAATCTAAAGTAGGCTCCAGGCTCCAAGCTGTCAGCATAGAGCCCAATGCAGGGCTCGAACTCACGAACCATGAGATCATGACCTGAGCCAAAGCTGGAAGCTTAACCAACTGAGCCACCCAGTCACCTCTAGCATATGATTAATTTTAAAGAACCCAAAAAAATGATGCTTTAGAGAAATGCATCATTACTGTCATCAGTAAATATTTAGTAACTCCATTTGTTGAATGGTAATATATCAGGTTATACAGAGTGAACTGGCTTGGATGAACATGGGAATGGAGAAAATATTTTCATGTGTACTAAATATGAGAAAAAAATGCAAAGACACACTGAGGAGAGATGGGTTCAAAAGACTTCATCAAAGAGATACACCTACCAAAATAATAAGAGAATGATAATGCCAGATATGGGATACAATATTATTTCAATGGCAAATCAACATTTTTCAAAGTATTTCTAGTATTTCACTTGATTTTCAAATAAGCCTATGAGACGTACAGTATTATTTACACCTCTTTTCCTCTATCAGAAAACAAGTTTGCAGATGTGGTCCAACTCTATGGAGGGGCTCTAATTAGACTGTCAAATCAGTATTCCTTCCATCATATACCACAGGTCCAGAGGATGACAAAACACAGAAAGTGCTGCACTAACAAGAATGGAAGATGCAAACTGCCACAAGAGGAAAAAAAGGGAGTGCCATAAAAGCATTAGAAGAATAAAAGATCACGAGAAAACATCCACGCATTCTGAGGTATAAACTGGTTAAAGCTAAAAGATGAGAAAGAAATCCTGCTAATGCTATTTAAGAGTAACCAGGGTGTGTTACTGTTGGCAAAGATTTCTTTTACAGTGATGTTACCCGAGATCACACACAAAAAAAACCCAATATACCCTTTTGATAGGTGAAATAAAGTATAAAGAATACATTCAGTCTTCCTAATCCAGAAGACAGGCAGAATGGTGGGGAAAGAACATAATTTCAAGAAAGTAACAGAAGTATGTCTTACCTAGCAAACACTGAGGATTATCAGCTTTTCGAACTCTAACAGACCAATGGGGAGCCTGAATAGGATCCAAATCACTAAATGCAAAACAATAAACGGAAGATCCTAATTATGACAATCTGCAACTCATCAATTTATCAAAATGCAGTCTAATTAATTATATAAAACGACAAGCAATCCATTTTGCCTCCCTTAAACTTCTGTTACTCGGATGCATAAAGTCATTTGGATAAGTTTTAAAAAATATATAATCTTAAGAAGTCAAAGTTTATAGACAAAAAAGTACAAAAGGAAAAACCACAATCAAAACAGAATAATCAAAGCACACATATGAAAATTATTCTGAACAGGCAATATACACTGATATTCTAATAAAACAATTAATTTTAGGAATACTAAAAAAGAAACAAGAAACAAGCAAGTATGCACAATCACCTTCATCACTTTATAACAATATTAAAAACAAAGACCACAAAAATTTGCACAAGATCAAAAGTGCCCTATTTTCTCAACTAAATAGATTACTGTGTGTACACTTAATGGAATACTATGCAGCAATTTTAAAAATAACAACACAGACCTATATTTACAGGCATAAGAATGTAAAGTAATACACTAAATAAAGCAAATATGTAAACTTAAACTTTAAAAAGATATACTCCCACACAACTACAGAATCATTCTGCTGTACATGTGAAATAGAATGTTACATATCAATTATAACTCAATTTTTAAAAAAAGGATACACCCCAAAATGCTAACTATTTTTTAAGTAATAGGTTTCTATGTAGTCCTTATTTTCTTCTCTATACCCATCTAACTTATCTAATTAAGAAAGCTCATGTAATTTTTTTAATATTAACAAACACAATACATTTATTTCAATTACAACAAAAAAAGTGTCCTACTTCTCACTGTTTGCATCATGCATGAGAAAGTACTAAAATGGTGTTCCTCTTTCTCCACATTCTTCCTAGATAATACCTGCTATAATTTTTTAGTTGTTTCCATCACACAAGAGTACATGACTGACATGTTTTGTTACCTATGACATTTAATGATCAAGTATTACTCCTGCACATTCTGATGACCATTATTTCTTAAAGTATTTCAGGAAAAGCTTCTAACCAGCTAAAAAAATTCAAAAGAATTATGCACTGAATCCCTGCTTAGAGAATCTGCTTAGAGACATCCTTCCTAAAACAAAGTAAGACTAAGACTGTTTGGGTGGAGGGGGAGTTAAATAGGCAGTGGGAATTAAGAAGTATACTTGTGATGAGCATAGGTCATGTATGGAAGTGTTGAATTACTATATTTAAACTTGAAACTAATATATATGTTAACTGGAATTAAAATAAAAACTTTAAAAAAAAAGATTCTTCATTATCCCTAAGCTAAAGATTACATCCCCAAAGTCAGCAGCTTAAGACGCATCTCTAATACATATTTAATCAGTCTAAAAAGCAATCTTTAAAGTAGAAAAATCAACTAACCTTATCAGAAGCTGATATAAAGAAAAAGGAAAGTTGCTAACCACCTGGCAGTTAATTTATTCTACTGAATAAATATAATACTCAATATAATAACTCTTAAATACTTACGAATAAACATCATTATCCACAATGATACCTTCAGTCAGGTGAGGCCATGTAGTTGCTAAATGGAGTTCACTAAAATAAAACATAAAATATAACCAAAAGCTTTGATATTGTATGTATATTCTCTGACTCAGCAATTCTATTTCTAGAAATATATTCTAAGTAAATAAACAGAAATGCACATATAATTAGGTTAAAAGTGGTGCTACTTACACTACCGTAAAACAGGAGACAACTAGTTTAGTTAGCACACCCATATGAAGTTACTATCTTACAGATACTAAAAACACATGCTAGGGGCACCTGGGTGGGTTCAGTTGGCTAAGTGTCCAACTTCAGCTCTGGTCATGATCTCACAGTTTGTGAATTCCAGCCCTGCGTTGGGCTCTGTGCTGGCAGCCTGAAGCCTGCTTGCGATCTGTGTCTTCCTCTATCTACTCTTCCCCCCACTCATGCTGTGTCTCTCTCAAAAATAAATAAACATTAAAATAACTTTTTAAAAAAAGAACATGCTAGGGGTGCCTAGGTGGTTCAGTCAGTTAAGCATCCAACTCTTGATCTTGGCTCAGGTTGTGATCTCACAGTTGGTGGGTTCAAGTACAGTACCACTATGGGCTCTGCGCTAACGGTGTGGAGTCAGTTGGGACTCTCTCTCTCTCTCAAAACAAATTAAAAAAAAAAATACAGAAAACTATAGTTTTCAGAAACTATAGAAAGCTTATGAAAGAAATCAAAGACACAAAAAAATGGAAAAATATTCCACACTCCTGGATAGGAAGAACAAATGTTGTTAAAATGTCAATCCTACCCAAAGCAACCTACATATTCAATGCAATACCTATCAAAATACCAGCATTCTTCACAGAGCTAGAACAAACAATCCTAAAATTTTATGGAGCCAGAAAAGACCCCAAATAGCCAAACAATCTTGAAAAAGAAAACCAAAGCAGGAGGCATCACAATCCCAGACTTCAAGCTGTAATACAAAGCTGTAATCATCAAGATTGTGCCAAGTATGGTACTGGCACAAAAACAAACACTCAGATCAATGGAACAGAATAGAGAAACCAGAAATGGACCCACAAACGTATGGCCAACTAATCTTTGACAAAGCAGGAAAAAATATCCAATGGAATAAAGACAGTCTCTTCAGCAAGCAGTGTTGGAAAACTGGACAGTGACATGCAGAAGAATGAACCTGGACCACTCTCTTAAACCATACACAAAAATAAACTCAAAATGGATGAAAGACCTAAATGTAAGACAGGAAGCCATCAAAATCCTCGAGGAGAAAGCAGGCAAAAACCTCTTTGATCTTGGCCACAGCAATTTCTTACTCAACACGCCTCTGGAGGCAAGGGAAACAAAAGCAAAACTGAACTATGAGACCTCATCAAAATAAAAAGCTTCTGCACAGCAAAGCAAACAATCAGCAAAACTAAAAGGCAACCAATGGAATGGGAGAAAATATTTGCAAATGACATATCAGATAAAGGGTCAGTATCCAAAAGCTATAAAGAACTCATCACACTCAACACCCAAAAAACAAATAATCCAGTGAAGAAATGGGCAAAAGACACGAATAGACATTTCTCCAAAGACATCCAGATGGCCAACTGACACATGAAAAAATGCTCAACATCACTCATCATCAGGGAAATACAAATCAAAACCATAATGAGATACCACCTCACACCTGTCAGAATGGCTTACATTAACAATTCAGGCAACAACAGATGTTGGCGAGGATGTGGAGACAGAGGATCTCTTTTGCATTGTTGGTGGGAATGCAAACTGGTGCAGCCACTCTGGAAAACAGTATGGAGGTTCCTCAAAAAATTAAAAATAGAACTACCCCATGACCCAGCAACTGCACTACTAGGTATTTATCCAAGGGATACAGGTATAGTGTTTCCAAGGGGCACATGCACCTCAATGTTTATAGCAGCTCTATCAACAATAGACAAAGTATGGAAAGAGCCCAAATGTCCACTGATGGATGAATGGATAAAGAAGATGTGGTGTGTATATATGTATATATATATACACACACACACACACACACACACACACACACACTGGAGTATTTCTCGGCAATCAAAAAGAATGAAATACTGCCATTTGCAACTACGTGGATGGAACTAGAGGGTATTTATGCTAAGCAAAATTAGAGAAAGACAAATATCATATGACTTCACTCATATGAGGACTTGAAGACATATAACAGATGAACGCAAGTAAAGGGAAGCAAAAATAGTATAAAAACAGGGAGGGGGACAAAACATAAGAGACTCTTAAATATGGAGAACAGACGGTTACTGGAAGGGTTGTTGGAGGGGGGATGGGCTAAATGGGTAAGGGGCATTAAGGAATCTACCCCTGAAATCATTGTTGCACTATATGCTAACTTAGATGTAAACTATAAATAAATACATACATACATAAATAAATAAAACCACATGCTATATATAGTAGCCAAAAATATAAATAACCCAAATATCTATCAGCTGATCAATGGATAAAAAATGCATTATCACCCATACAATGACATATTATACACCAATAAAAAGCAATGAAATACTGACTCATGTTATAATATGGATGAACCTCAAAAACATATTGCTCAGTGAAAGAAGTCAGACACTTAAGGCCACATCTGCATAACACAATTTATTTATGTATTTATTTATTTATTTTTTTCAACGTTTTTTATTTATTTTTTTTGGGACAGAGAGAGACAGAGCATGAACGGGGGAGGGGCAGAGAGAGAGGGAGACACAGAATCGGAAACAGGCTCCAGGCTCCGAGCCATCAGCCCAGAGCCTGACGTGGGGCTCGAACTCACGGACCGCGAGATCGTGACCTGGCTGAAGTCGGACGCTCAACCGACTGCGCCACCCAGGCGCCCCTGCATAACACAATTTATATGCAATGTCCAGAAGAGTCAAGGTAGACTGTATCTGCCTAGAGCTGGAGGGTCTGGGAGATTGAGGGGATCAAAGTTAAGAGGTGCAGGGTCTCTTTTTGGGGGTGATAAAAGTATTGTGGAATTAGAAAGAGATGATTACACAAATCTGTAAACACTACAAACCACAGAACTGTACACTTTATATGGTGAATTTTATGATACATGAATTGTAACTCAATTTTGAAAAAAATCATTTTATAGATCAAAGGTTAACAAACTTTTTCTACAAAGGACCAAAGGGCAAATATTGTAGGCTTTTGGAACCATGCAGTCTCTGTTATATTCTTGTTTTTTCTTTAAAAACACTAAAAAATTTAAAAACTATTCTTAGTTCATTGGCTATACAAAAACAGGCTAATGGTCAGATTTGATCCACAGGTCATAGTTTGCTGACCTCTTCATATATATAAATATTAAGTTTCAGAAAGTTTTCACATAAAATTATAAAGAATACAAGCCACAAAAAATATAAAGGATGACATATATTTATAAAATATACAAACATACTATGCAAAAAGAGAGTTATCGTAGCAGGCCTAATACTTAGAAAAGGAGAACCTGCAAAGTTCTCCCTTGGCTTGACATTGGGAACTTGGATTTTGGGAGGGTTCCTACCATTCCTTGACAGGAGTGGCTCACTGTGTCTAAACTACTGGTGCAAAACTATGGTTTATGCTGAACACCTGCTTTCCTTCTGGTACATGGAGAAGGTGCCTGCGTGACCATCCCCAAATAAACACACCATACACAGAGGGTCCAATCCGCTTCTCTGGTAGACAGCCTTTCACACACATTGTCACAATTCACTGCTAGGAGAATTAAGTGTCCTATGTGACTACACTGGGAAAGGAAGCTTGTCCCTGGCTTGCTCTGGACCTCACCCTATGTGTCTTTTTCCTCTGCTGCTTTTTGTATTGTATCTTTTCAATGTAATACACCATAGCCATGAGCACAACTAAATGGTGTGAGTCCTCCAAGCAAATCAGTGAACCTGAGAGTGGTCTTGCAGAGACCAAGCTGTCATCAATGACCACCTATAAGTGGTGGGATTATGAATTTAGTGAGTATTTTAATTCCTGTCTAGATTCTGAACCCACTTCTTGGAGAGTCAAATTTGGAGAATAAAGAAGCCAAAAGAGTCAATTACTTTTATTTCTCTGATCTTTAGTGGTGCTCAACCGACTGTCAACTCCAGTCTGTACCCTATATTTAGAATTCAATGTGATAACAGGGCCAGAATTCCACAACTATGTAATATAATCTCAGTTAATAACTGGACAACAAGCCACCCTTGGCTCGAGACTATTTTGAGATGGGTCCTATAAGGGTCCCAATTAAACCTCTGTGTTATCAAATACTTCCTCAGTAAGTTGATTTTTTGCTTGAGTTAGTCAGAGTTGACTACTACAGTTTACAACCAAGAAACTTGACTGGTAAACACATGATTTTTGCCTTTTTTTTTTGTTTTTACATGTTTTCTAAATTTTCCTTACTGAGCATAAATTTATTACTTTCATAATAGAATAAAATTCTAAGGTTAAAAAAATGACTAGACAGTGTATGATATTAGAGGATATGAATGGTAAGTTTAAAACTCTAAGCCCTGAAATAATTTTAGGTATTCACCTCAGATTCAGTTCCTAAGCTTTTATGACTAAGTCCTCTCCTTTCCTTCTAACTATAAAACAGTTTCTCTGACAGGGAGAGGACACTAAAAAAAAAGCCTCATTTCCTCTTCCACCTCTTCCACCATTCTTTGCAAAAGCATAGTGCCCACAGTATTTGCTAATCACCGTGTGATTTAAATGGCCTACCATATATACCACCTTACCCCCGAATTATTTTTGTATTCTTCTTCAATCACCTGTTTCTCTGATGGTTCCTCGTGATTTAAAATTAAGAAGAAATACTTAATAAATAATTCCTTCACATTTTCATGATCAAGTCAATTTTATTCTCTCTCCCTATAATTTTCTCTAGCAAAATCTAAATGAATGAACCTGTTGGAGGGCCACAAATATACCATTTCTCCCTCGCTCACTATGCCATGATGGCATAGTTTCCTAAGAAACTGGAGTTTCCTCCAGTAAACTGACTGAACTCTCCTGCATCAAGGCCCTTTACACAAGCTCTTCATTCTACCAGGAATGGTCATTCTCTCTCTGTGCCAGCTAAATCCTCCCTGAGATGCTTCCTTTGAGAACACTTTCCTGATGGCATCCCAATCCGAACTAGCTCATTTCACTATTCTTACATCTTGTCCCTTTCCTTCACTGCTTATAGTTGTACATTTATGTGATTATTTTGTCTATTTCCTCCAATCAGACTATAAATGCCAAGAAACCAAAAACTGTTTTATCTACTATATCTTCCTAATTCAGCATAGTGTCTGACACATGTAAGTATCAATTACAAAAGATACTTATTTTATCTTCTCTTGAGTGATTTTAAATTAAAAGTATTATCATTTCTACCTCTATGCAAGAGTACTAACAATGTATGTATGCGCCTGTGCGGATGTGACAATCTCCCCCGCAACAACATGCCCCTCACAAAGAATCTCCTCAATCCCTCCCTGCAAGAGGAAAAGAGGAAGCACAAGAAGAAGCGCCTGGTGCAAAGCTCCAATTCCTACTTCATGAACAAGAAGCACCCACAATGCTATAAAATCACCACCATCTGTAGCCACGCACAAACAGTTTTGTGTGTTGGCCGCTCCACTGTCCTTTGCCAGCCTACAGGAGGAAAAGCAAGGCTTAGAGAAGCATGCTCCTTCAGACTGAAGCAGCACTAAAACCACGCTAAATCATCATGAGGGGAAAACCATCCCAATAAACACATTTTGGATACAAAAAAAAAGTATGTATGTGTGTATATAGATTTTTTAACTAACCATATAGTTTAACTAAATAAAACAGTTTCTAAATCAGCACTGTTTATATTCTCCAAATATTTTACTCTCAGTGATTAAATTTTCCAAGTCTTACATTTTCTTATATAAAATTTTCTTAAATTTCAGTGGCTCTTCTAGAAAAGCAGTTGGGTAACCTAGAGGTCACTTTGTAGCTCTTAGTTAGGTCTCAACTTGTACATCTGGAGAATGTGGTCAGGGAAAATGTAAACACTTGTTAATTCTCAGTGATGAATAGGTGAAAGTTTGTTATATATGATCTTCTCTGTGCTTTTCAATATATAAAATGTTTACCAAAAAGTAGGCCAAGAATCACTTCTATAAGGAATAATCAATAAATGGTATCATACACATTTTATGTAATATTTTAAAGCCTCTTTTAAGAAATTTTTTAATTTATTTATTTTGAGAGAGAGCAAGCAAGCAGGGGAGGGGCAGAGAAAGAGACAGAGAATCCCAAGCAGGCTCTGCGCTGTCAGCATAGGGCCTGACACAGGGCTCCAACTCACAAACCATGAGATCATGACCTGAGCTGAAATCAAGAATTGGACGCTTAACCAATTGAGCCACTCAGGCGCCCCAAGCCTCTTTTATTTCTTCAGTGACAGAGAAAAAAAGCAGATGGGCAGATTGTTAGATGTAGATCTGTTTCCGGTACTATACTCATTCCAAAAGGCTATGGTATTACAAAGCACAGTAAAATCAGTACTAATATAAACAGTAAATTCCTTAATTCAAATGATATATTGAAACTCCCACCTTATAGGATCTTCACAGGCACCAAATGGTAACTTGCCAAACTCCAGGCCTCCAACTTCTCCTCCTACAAGGGCATCTATATCTAAACAAAAGAAATAATATTCCATTATTCAGCAAGAAATGAAGAAATAAGTATTTAATTAAGTTAGCTCTTTGGGAGATCATAGATTTAAATGTGCCTATATCAATAGCATATATGTAGAGAGCAGCCTAGTTAAAGACTTCCCCCTAGAATGTTACAATAAAAGAACACCTTGGGGCGCCTGGGTGGCTCAGTCGGTTGGGGGTCCGACTTCGGCTCAGGTCATGATCTCGCGGTCTATGAGTTCAAGCCCTGCATCAGGCTCTGGGCTGACAGCTCAGAGCCTGGAGCCCGTTTCGGAATCTGTGTCTCCCTCTCTCTCTGACCCTCCCCTGCTCATGCTCTGTCTCTCTCTGTCTCAAAAATAAATAAATGTTAAAAAAAAAAAAAAATTAAAAAAAAAGAACACCTTTAATTCCTATTTATACAATGTTTAATTCAAGCCATGCATTCTACATTTTATCCTTTTGAAATATTCCTTAAATATTGCTTGAGAGAACATTAATTTGTAATTTTTTTTGCATTTTCTAAAAATGTGATTAATATTATCTATAAAAAAGATTATCCAAGTATTTAAAAATTTAATTACCAACCTACATTCATCAGTTTTGCTGTCAATAATTTCTGTAGAGCAAATTAGTTATCATTAATAAATTTTTATTTCAGTTGATAGTACATGGAAATACTTACTTGAAGTTTAGCAAAGAATTTCCTTTCTGTTATAAACAGTATCTGAGATGAGAGGAGAATTTAGAGGGTAAATCACTCCCCTTAGCTCCACCCCTTTTAAAGAGGTAATAAACACTTCTAAAAGACATCAAAAGGCTTTATTTCTCTTTGAAATAATTCAGATGGCTGCTTTTCATTATTCGTACTACACTGGAAATTCCTCAAATTAAATTCTATTGTTATGAATATTCCCCAGTTTTGCTAAAATCATGTTTGACGATTACCTGTCACCTAACTAAATTAATCATTAAATATGGCTCAATTACTTGATTCAGTAAATTTTCTCAAGTCAGTTTCATTCCATTTTTCCAACTAACAAATACTTATAATAAAGATTACAATGACTAGCTTTATTATAAGATGTGAATTTTTAAGAGCTTCACAATGTATAATAAGCATATTTTATAAATAAGCTAAAAATTTTGTACCATAACTGTACAATAGTCTTAATTCAATTAAACTCAGAAGCAACACTATGGAATGAAAGGATCATGGGATGTGGAGTTTGACCAATGTTTGAAAGCAAACTTTATCACTTGTGACCTTGGGCCAGTTGCCTATGTTCTCTAAGTTACATATGTTCTCCAAGAAAGATAATACCTGTCTCATAGATAAACGATAATTACATGAAATAACATATACAATGCCAAGCACAATGTCTGGTCCGTATTACATGTTCAAATCCTTTCCTTCCCTTAATATGAGAAAATGTTAAAAATTTATATGGCCTTCAATTCACCGAGGAGTAAGATAAATATATTGGTCCTCCCCATTAAAAAAAACTGGCAAGAGAGGCGCCTGGGTGGCTCAGTGGGTTAAGTGTCTGACTTCATCTCAGGTTATGATCTCACGGCTTGAAGGCTCACGAGTTTGAGCCCTGCGTCAGGCTAAGTTTTGACAGCTCAGAGCCTAGAGTTTGCTTTGGATTCTGTGTCTCCCTCTCTCTGCCCTTCCCCTGCTCACTCTCTGTCTCTCTCTCTCTCTAATAAATAAACATTAAAAAAAAATTTTTTTTAAACTGGCAAGTAAACATTAACAAAGTCCTTTTTGGCAACCAAAATTATAATGCTAACATTCTGGATCTTGGGCTTCCTCTTAGATCATCAACAGACTATACTATCTTGGGAAATATTTAAAATTGACTAATAATAGAGCAGACTTTGAAAAAAGGAAAAGGAAGGCAGGAATTGAAACTTTCACCTAGAAAGTGGCTACAAATTGCCTAGAGGGTATTGCTGTCTGGGAACGAAAATTACCAAAACAAACATTTGCGTCTTTCTTATAATTTACTCTCAGCTTAGCTTTTATTTCCCTTTGCTGCAGTTTAGATGCAGTTCTTTCATTGTCACATCAGAGTTTCAAATTATTGTGCAGTACATAAATAAGGTACTAGCAGCATATATAACTACCAAAGTCTGAGGATATACTACATTAATTCTAACATCCCAAGACTACCAACTTTCCATCCTATAAATAACCAACTACTTGGAACAAAAATAATAAAGAAATACTGTTTTATTCTAATTTATTTTTCTCAGCAGGGGGGAGTAGACTAGAAAATGTTTTCAGGCTGGTAAAATACTTATAATTATTTATAAGTTTGTGTTAAATTTCTTATGAGAAATACTTGAATATAATTACACTTATATATGAGAGAAACACCCAGGAGCCAAATCCTCACTTAATTATTAAGGCTATATGTCCACCAGGGTGAACTTTTCTAGAACTTAGGTAATGTCTTGTTTATACCTGCAACCCAGACACAACCAGCTAATAATTAATGATTACTAAATGAATCAGTCTATTGGTATATACCACTTATGAATAAGAGGTAAACTGATTTTGATTGCATCAAATGGCAAGTTAAATATTCTAGAGCTCTTTGTAAGTATATGTGTATATACCCATTTTTTTTCTCTTTCCTGCTTTTCTTATTTAGCACTCTTCTTCAAACTCTATTTTCCATAAGGCTCTCAGCTTATGAGGGTGACTTCCGTTATTATATTCTAAAAACAGACAGTTTAATCATTCACTACATACTAATTTGCAGCACATGATGTTCCACAGCAGGGGGGATGCTTTATAAATAATATTAGCTTTCAAAGACAGATCGTCACATATAGAGTAATGCTGTCTCTAGAGCAAACTTCAGAGCTTTTTTTAAGAGAAACAAAATTATAAAGGTAATTAAATCAGCAATACTACATTTAGAATGAATTACAAATATTTCCAATTTAAAACACTCGAAACATACTATTAAATAAGTTTAATTTCTGAATATATTTTCTTTCCATTTATATTCAGTAAGTTAAATATAGCTCTAAATTATCTCACCTGGAGGTTGCTGAGGCCAAAAATACTGCTGCCAATCCTGAAGTACATAGGTAAAGCGAATAGCAATACTAACAGGAGGCAAAGGAGTTAAAGGACATCCCTAGAAAATAAATGCAAAGACAACATTGTGTAACTTTAAACAAAGTGTTTTAAAAACAATGCCAGAGAGTTGTTTGGGGTGCTTGGGTGGCTCAGTCAGTAGAGTCCAGCTCAGGTCAGGCTCAGGTCATGAACTCACAGTTCCTGAGATCTAACCCTAGCTGGGCCTGCTTGGGATTCTCTCTCCCCTTCTCTCTCTGCCCCTTTCCAGCTTGTGTGCAGATCTCTCTCAAAAGTAAATGAACTTAAATAAATAAATAACTACCTGGAAACAAAATAAATGCTCCTTCAAAATATTAACAATTTTAATTATACAAATATAATTTCTTACTCTGTTCAGCAATAATGAATGTGAAAAAAATGTTACCCATTTTTTTTAAATTAAGGTGAAACTATTACAAGTATAAGACCAGGATTGAGGAGATGATGCCTTCTCTTTCTTTTAAATGAAAATAAACCCAAATTAAAGCCAGTCTTGGAATATTTAACCATAATTTTAGACTAAGACAAATGGTCACTCATGCAAAATAGATTGTATTAATCAATCAGTTAATAGAAAATTTAGATTCATCTTTACATTCACTAAAAATCATGAAAATTAGGGGCGCCTGGGTGGCTCAGTTGGTTAAGCATCTGACTTTGGCTCAGGTCATGACGTCACAGCTCATGGGTTTGAGCCTTGCACCGGACTCTGTGCTGACAGCTTAGAGCCTCGAACGTGCTTTGAACTTTATGTCCCATCTCTCTCTATTCCCCGGCTCATACTGTCTCTCTCAAAAACAAATAAACATTAAAAAAAATTTTTTTTAATCATGAAAATTAATATCATCCAAACATCCTATAAGCTCTGCTTCCCTTAATAATGGTTAACCTACATTAATGTGGAATAGGATTCAAATATACATAGGAATCACCTAGGGAACATGTGAAAATATAGATTCAAGGCTATTCTGCATATTTAACCAGGTACCAGGTGTTCCTGATACTGCTGATCAGGAAGAATAAGAGACATTTAGCTCAGCAACATCTATAAATGTCACTAGTAGCTTTAACGGAATACAAACTCAATCTAAAGTCACAATGTAAAGTGGCTGCCCAAAACAGATAATTTAGTTTTGGGCTGCTGTGTCCTTGCCAAGCAAGGTAAGATTCTGGTTGTTTAGGAATAATAAACTTTTTAGTCAAGTCCAGATATTAACTGAGTGTTCACCCGTAATAAGGTACAAATGGTCTAGAAACCATAACAAAGTTGCCTTGACACATAATCTCTCCAGCTACATAGCAACATAGATAAATACAGAAAGCGATAACCAGAAAGAAATAGCTAGGATCAAATATGACATAAATATCTTTGTGGGTCCTAGAAAGCTGCAGAAAATCCAAAGTTTCAAGGCATATGCCTGCTGAGTTCCAGGTGTGGAAGTAGGCAGTGACAGCCTAGGATTACAGACTGCATTAAGTGGAACCACAAGTTCAACTCAGTCCAGAGTGAGTGCACTGCAAGACTGTGATTAAGGCAGACACTGGGGTGGAGCATACCTGCTTGGTACGGTAGTTTTGCTGAAAGTCATGGGCTGGGGAGAGTTACTATGGGGGGTTGGGGGGTGGGGTGGTCAGTGACTGCTCTCATAACCTGAGCAAGCAATCCAGTGATTCCAGGACCAGGTATGCAATACCCCTAATAACACCTCAGAGCAAGAGGCTCCAAACACCATTTCAAGACCCAATTCTGAAATTTTCTACATGTAGGGAGCAACCACAAAATTATAGAACCACAAGAGAGGATGGGAGAAAAAGTTAAAAATTTTAGATATAACATTCATTCTAAATGCACCTGCAAAGAAAATTTCCATAAAACATGAAGAAATGGGGGTGCCTGGGTGGCTCAGTATGTTGAGTGTCTGACTTTGGCTCAGGTCATGATCTCGTGGTCCGCGAGTTTGAGTCCCGCATCAGGCTCTGAGCTGACAGCCCAGGGCCTGGTGCCTGCTTTGGATTCTGTGTCTCCCTCTCTCTCTGCCCCTCCCCTGCTCATTCTCTGTCTCTCTCTCGTGCTCTCAAAAATAAATACGCGTTAAAAAATTTTTTTTTAAAAATGAAGAAATGTAGTTCTAAAAGAGACAAATATCCAAATGAACCATCAAGAGTATAAAACCATGAAATATAAAGAACATCAGAGGGTGCCTGGGTGGCTCAGTTGGCTAAGCATCCGAATTCGGCCCAGGTCATGATCATGCGATGTGTGAGTTTGAGCCCTGCATCGGGCTCTATGCTGACAGCTCAGAGCCTGGAGCTTACTTCAGATCCTGTGTCTCCCTCTTTCTCTGCCCTCCCCCACTGACACTCTGTCTCTCTCTCCCTCTCTCAAAAATAAAAATTAAAAATTAATTTTAAAAAAAGAGAACATCTGAAAGAAGGAAGAATGTCTAAATGAAAAAAAGACCATAGTGTAAGTTTTCAAATATTTAGAGGATTATGGCAGAATTCAAATTTAAATTTTAGGTACTCCAAAAGGCAAAACTGCCCCTCCGGCTCTGCTTACCTGAAGGAAGTCTTTTCTAATAAATCAGATCTATGTTAAAATGAAATAAATTTTCAGGGTAGGGTGAGTGCCCTGAAGCATTCCAAGCAGATGTTAAAGAGTAATTTTTATAAAAACAGCTTTAGAGTTACTACAGAAGAATCACATATTGGGTAGCTTTAACTATGTAAAACATCTAAACTACCCAAAACAGTTCTCAACTATTTTAAGTTCTACTCCTATCAAATCA